>NW_019214364.1:220285-239932 GCF_002532875.2 Varroa jacobsoni | reverse complement strand
CATATATATACTGAATAAATATAATTTATTTTTCATCAATCAGTAAGCCTTTTCGTGTTTTCTATGAACTCTATACGCATTATAGGAATTCTTGCTATTCAATCCATTTGAAATTATCGATAGATGCAATCTGAGCTACTAAATAGAGAAAACACAATATTGTAAGCAGTTAATTCTTCAATACTTATTATGCGAGAACAGTAGATGTTACGCACTGAACTCGTATTCAGACCATTCGTATTTTTGCACCATAGAACGAGGCAGACAGATGCCCTCTTCTCTACTTTACTTAATAATTAATTTATGTATTCGTTATTAGTAAAAAACAATACATCTCGGAACACTTATTTCTTATAGAACAAGAAACATGATTCAAACATACGAAGCGATAACTTGTAACGTACTTTTTAGAATTTTAATATACTTCAATTCTTTTTTCAGTTGCAATAACAAAACTTTAATCTCTTACAGATTGCAAAGAATATATTACACAAAGAACTACAAAGGTGCTTTGAAGACAAAACGTTGTAGCGTTACGGCTTTTGTCCGTTAAACTTGACGTTAAAACAAAAAAGAGTACATGTTGTTGTTACGTTTTCCTTTAACTACTTAAATAGACAATACCGCTTGAGTATTCCGTAGATAAGTTTATCGAGCATAAAAATCATTTGAGACCATGTTTATATTTCAAACCGTATTGCATATATGTATGTCAGCTCTTTTATGTAAATTTACAAAAAGAATCAGAAGAAAAATATCTAGTTGTGTTTCATGCTTGGGTAATACAACTCTTATAAGCTTCCGTTGCGCTTCTACCGATGTATGTTTGCTAAACAGTGTTGCCACACTTCACAACGGTACGTGAATTCGGGATGGACTGAGTTTTTCTAAAATCTGTTATAATTTATAATAAAACAACAGGTTTGCGCGACTGAAAAGCTTCGGTCGCAGACTAGTTAAAACATTAATCCAGTAAGATCATGATTCATATAAGTTTGATGGAATAAGTCGATTTTTAAGAGCAAACATAGGGATCCTTCGAATACAATGTACAGAATTATTACACTGTTACGATTCGTTGCATTCTACATCTTTCTTCATTAAAGTAAAGTTAAACAATTCCTCATAATACTCCAGAGAAACTGGCGCAACACATATTAATTATAGCTTTTACCCATTTGCGCCTGGAAGGAACGTTCGTAATGGTCGCCACTAATTTAGCAAGTGGATATTAGGCTAACTTTTATGCCTCTCAGATTTTCTAAAATAAAGAATCAATACTAAGTAAAGAAGTTATAATCGAACATTTGGGGCTGTTCCCAGAGAGCTACGGTAAGGATAAGCGCAAGCCAAGAAGAGAGTTAGACCAAGAAGAGAATTAGAAAACGCAACCTTTAATGAGTCATTCTTGATTCCGGAATACTGATATATTGCGAGACAGGTCTCTTACATCAGTGTCGCCTTTATTGTAGAGTAAACACAATCATTAAACTCTCATAATCACTCATAATATTAATTTTACTTATCATCGCGATAACATAAATTAGCTCCATATTTGGATTTAGTCTCCAAATTCGGATCTGTCATTCTTGCAGACGGTTTTCAGTATTTCCAATTTTTCTATATTATTCGAGATTCTGTTGTGCAACCTCTATTAATCCAAAGCGCCGTTTCAATCAAAGTAGACTACAGCCAATAGGCAGCTGCTGTTCGTGTGACATTTTCTTCGTCGAGAACTGAAAGATCTCGTAATATTATGTCATGCACTCTCGCTTCTATTCCCTGCTGTTGTATGTCAAGCAGCAGCGAAAGCTCTAGAAAAGGCAGCGATATATATATATATGTATAGGGTTATAGCAGTAATAGACATTTCTGCCATCTGTACGGGTTATTACCATATAAATCTCAGTTGCTAGCAACGATAAGATTATAAATTAGGATTATCGAAACACTGCAAGTGCAGACTGATGAATTGTTGCAGTTACCACATGTAGGTGCGCTCCTAGAGTCATTTTTCTACAGTCGTTTGTATTTGAGATTTTGTAAATTCTCTTTTGTTATAATTATTTCCATTATTGATAAAGCTTCGGCGCGTTGTGTAAGAATACTTGCCATGATGATGGCGATACCCAGGATAGCACGAACTACTCTTATTTCATGCTCTTGCTTTTGGTTATAGAGAGCACCGGCATCGCGTCGGTAGTAATGACGGCTGTTGGCAGTTGTTATTGTGGTTCTCCGTAGCGCGAGTAGTTGGACTGAGTTGAACACGCACACAGGGAGGGCTGGGTGGCTGAAATGGCAGCGGCTATTGTGGCAGAAGCAACATCAGTAGTACTGCTTGTATGTTTGTCAGTCTCGACTGGGCAACCTAAATGGCTGGAAACAACAGCCATTGTAGCAGTAAAATGAAATGACGGCTACCGCTGATGGCTTCTCTCTCACCGTCAAGGCCACCCCCTCTTGGCCACGATCACGACAACATCTAAAGGTGCTAACTACTGCTAGTATCGCAAACACACCACTACTGCCGCCGGCGAAACAAACAGAGCCGAGCCGCTTTTCGAGGGCATCGTTACCACCGCTGTCATCATCACCAGCATCAGAATCATAACGATCGTCATATTCACATCTAAGGCAACTGGGCTGCGGCAGCAGTGATATTGCCCCCCGCACTAGGAGAACATCAAACACGTGAACAACAAGACTATACCAGCGTGAAGAATGTACAGCATAAGGAATAAAAGCGGCGCTTGTGGCGGCTACGATAGAAACTATCGAAGTCAAACTAAAGCACAAAAAAGGCAAAAGTAACATCAGTGCAGGTTCAGCACTCTATCAGGTGTGCCTCATATCTATATGACTCATGCGCAAATTATAAGTTTTCAGAATCAAACACTGCTCTGATTGTTAAATACATTATAGAAAAATAGATTCTAAAGCACGAAAAATAAAAAAAAACACGTAGTGGAAGACCTATGAATAGGAATTTCAGATACACAAGGCTTTCAAGCTAACTTCTCAATAAGTTAAACTGGAGTATCGACAATATGTAGGAAGAGGAAGGCCAGTATGGTATACACTACGACGTATATTGAGTAATAAAGCATTAGGGAGCGGACGTGAAGGCGAGCAGCTTGCTTGTCGCTTCTTATTTAACCCGACTGATCCCAGAAGATTCTTTGTCTTATCAGATTGGATGCGCTATGGGCATTTATAGACAGGAAGCTTTCTAAAGCCTAATAGGCCTCGTGCGTCTTTTCTATAAACAAAAAGCTGTTTAAAAAAAATGTTTTTTAAAGGAGTTTTTAGAAATCTATGTATTGCGTTTGGTTTGATTCCAAAATAAGATTTGCGTTAGTTTTGCAACAGGCGTCCAGAAGGTAATTTTGCAAATTAATAACTTTTTAATTATTTAGACCAAAGAACCCTCCTTGGCGCCTTAAGCTTAAAGCAAAGACTTCAGGCTTCGCTTTAAGTTTGAGACGTAAGAAGAAAAATTCTAAATGCGAATAGTGAGATAGTGGCCAAGCATTGGTTCTGCGCCAAATATTTTTTCATTAATTTAACATGTTTAGTTGTTATCGAATGTGAACTTTTTCTAAGCATAGTATCAAGGACATGGTCCATTAGGAATTTGACATGAACGGGTCTTGTTGAATTGGCGTGCGGCATGGCAACCATACAAACAGCTAATAACCCAAACAATAATAATCTCTTAATATTGGTGGGGAACTTTAGCCGGCGCAGAAATTTTAACCAGCATAGCAGCATGCTCGTTATTCGCCGTGACGACGCATCCAAAGAGGTGCGCATTAGCCACCCACAGCACACTGGCCCTGCGCGACACACGACAGATATAATTCGCAAAAGCAAGAAGGCCGATGTGTTGTGTACATGTATAGGATTCGCTAGTCGTGGCCTTTTACACGTGTACAATAAGTGTCGAATAGAACAAATATGTAACGGCAAAGGCAGATAACTGGGGAAGTTTTAAACTTTTAGATGTATGAGAAAGCCGTAGAAATTCAATTAGCGAAATGCTAATGCGAAAAGAACCTTAAGAAATAAACTACTTACAAGTAAACGAATCTTTTAATCGCTTGGGTTCGGAGGATTAAAAAGAAAAAAAAAAAAAACTCATTGTGGCGTTTAAGCAAAAGATAAAAAATAACCACGTTATATAAAGCAAGACGGGACGTCGCTAAGCACCTTCCTATTTTCAAAGAAGCAATTAGCGTTTCTCTAGATTAGTCAAATGCTACTGTAGCGTGTGCCTCGGGTAAAAATCCAAATATCGGAAGAGGAAAAACATGCGTACCCACCCCAATATTGTAGTTTACACGTAAACAATGGCATCAGATGTCGACGATTATATACACCGAAAAACTGTAATACTACATTACCCATGAGTATACATTCTGGGCTGGTGTATATATGAGTTTTGAATATCTTTTTTTATATCTTCACCGTTTATTTCCATATATTATAAGAAAGAATCTCTCTCAGATACTAAATAATCTGTTAATTGACCAAGAAGATAAATTATTCTCAAACATTTTGAATGCACCGAATTTTAGTGGAAATCACGCAGCCCGTTTGTGCTATAAACTGGGTAGAACGCATAAGCTGATAAAACTCCTCATTGACCCTCAGAACCTCACCCGATATTAGACAATGCACAGCCATAAGGATACGTTTTTACAAAACGTTGCAACCGCTGACGGGCAATGGTTTCTTCACGTCGATACGAGGTAGAAAAGCGTCCGTAAATGCGGCAGGTACCCATAAACCTATGTCTAGAAGCGTCTTATCAAGTGCGAAATACTTCAGAAAAACATGCTCAATAAGCACATAGCCTAGTAAAAGTGATTAAACGCGACTGTTCAACAGAAGAGGCTCTTCACGACAGAGACACGCATTGTCAGGCTGGGATTCAACAAAAGACGGCGTATTCTAATAAGAAGCCTCGGCGCCCCATAAACCAAGTAATAGAATACGGCTTTTCATTGCTTACGGCTGACAATTGCTACAAATTACGAGAAGTGGTGTTTCCACCTCAATATGGTGCAGAAAAAGGAATGGGTAGGTGTAAGAGTATGCCTGTGCTTAGAGTTAAGTTGGATTTTCGTCTGCACAAAACCATACGCTTGGTGGAACTTTTGAGAACATTGGGAAAATTGCGTATACTGGGAAATGCTTGAGAAAGATAAGACGGCAAACAAAGATCTGTGCATGAAGGTGTGTGGCTAGGTGCATTAAGTAAACGAGGCTATATCACATAAAAAAAACTCATAGACGAGGAAAAGTTATTCTTTTTTCTACAAGACAGTATCAGGCTGTACTTGGAAAAGCCGTTCCGCAAAGGCGTGACTGAGTATAAAACTCCTTTGCACCCATGACATTCGTTAAACTTCGGACCAACGATTGCTGCTTTTTTAGACTCCTGTTGGTTGAATTCGTAACAGAAACTGCTACGAATTTGCTAGAAACTGGCGGGCCAAATGTTTCAATACCACGCAGATGAATATACAAGTCGATTAAAGAGTTAGAAAAGACCGTCAAAAATGATGACAAATACGTAATAAATGGTGTTACTAGATCTCAAGCGAGGCGCTACGCTTTTGTCAGACGAGAAAACTGCCATAAGGTTTTTTTAAGTGGAGCTCATAGCCATCTGTGAAGGCTATATGCGCATAAACTTTCGGCCAGGTTGATTAATGCAGCATCAATGAAAAATCGATTTTTTTTTCGATAATTGCCTATATTGTCCTATATTTTGATGCCAGCCTTGATCCTAATACTGAAAAATAGAAGACTTGCCTAAGTTTCACCTAAAAAGATGTTCTCAATATGATGGTATTTATCTCTAAAATCATTTAATTGATATATTTGTCATATCACCGGCTAAAACTTTTAGATTGACACTTGAAAAAAAAATTGCCCCAAAAAGCACTCCAAAGGGTAGTTTGAAAATCATCACATAAACGAGACAAACTCTTCTATTGTTTTTCGACCATTTTTACCCGGAAGTGTCCATTTTAAGTGTAGGGACAGGAACTACATTCTTATTTAGCCCGTCTGCCTCTGTTGATTGGCCCTAAAAAACCTTTATTTTATAGAACGTTCGTCGTTCGAGGGCATTTTCAATATGAAAAGAGATTTGGGTATGCATACTTTGATTTAATTTGTCGAGAAATTTTAACTGATGCCAAAAATTGCCTAACCTACATAGAGATTCCATTCGAGTACCATGTAATCAATAGGAATACGTTTTCGATGAGAATTTGCAACAAAATATAGCTCACATCAGCCTTTACATCTATAAGAGATTCCAGTGGAAAGAGCGTAAAATACTACGTGAGCAAACATTGCCCACAATCGATTCGTTCAAATTAACACACCGTCTATTGGAGGGAACGCCTCTAGAAAAAAGTATTGATCCAACTGGTTTCATCCTGCTGTATTCGGCAACTCTAACGACTTGCCAAAAATCAGCTCGACCCAATTACCTTAAGAGGTCGGTTTACCCCCGACAAACCAACAAATAGGTTGATACAGAGTTTTAAAAGTATACTTAGATGGACATGCAGGCTTAGTCCCGCATCTCTCTGATTTAATTAACTTGATCCACTGATGTTATTTACAGTCATTGCGTTACACTCTGGCTCACCTGACCTGTAACGCTTTTGCAGTTATTAGATCAGTCTGTTAGTATATTTATTTGGGTGTCTCTCAACTCTAGATTTGTCCCGTTCGTGATGATTTTTGCAACGTTCTGACAGTCGGCCTCTGGTCGGCCTATCTCTGAGGAACGTAGATTAACGGAGTCGACTTTTAAACGACTTTTAATGGATGTTGCTATTGGTAAAACCGGCTAATCTATTCTGTTTCCGGGACCAAGCCACTGAGGGTTACGGTTTTTTTTCTATCTCTTCTTTTTATTAGGTAGCTGTACATATTGAATTAAAAGAAGATATAATGAATAGTTCATGATGATTTGGTATGGTTTGGCTGGTATGTCAATTTGTTTTTGGGGCATCACAAAAACGTGACGTTTTTCAAATTTAGTTTTATTTTTTTGACAATTTGGCATTTTTCTCTAAAAGTCAATTAAGGAAAATCAACTCTACATTTGTTGAATTACTTTTCTAATTGACATTTATTAAACATTCGCTCCAATGACCACTCAAAACGTACGCAAAGCGAAAATAAGGTTTTCGCAGTTTTTACTTAAAAATACAAATTTTAGGTATGGGCCTATGTCTTGTTATTCAGCTCGTCGAAATCAACCGCTTGGTGACAAAAACATTTCTTCTCCAGAAAAAGCCATGTCAGGTTCTAGCTCTTCAAACGATATCTTCGAGCCAAAAACTTGAAGTAAGGCTTATTAAGATGTCATGCATATCCGTTTAACTGATCAAAAGCTTTCCGTTGGTGCTAGGAAATACTCCTTGTGCGTAAACTTGTATGTAAAAAAAGTTCAACTCAGTCTCGCCTAAGCGTATAAGCCATTACATTCGATTTTTGGCCCTTTTTAGGCTGAAATATTAATTTTAGCTATAGAGATATGTATCGCATTCTATATAGCTTGTCGATCGTTAGGAATCGGTATCAACAAATTATCCACGTTAGGTATAGGGAGGTATACTGCACTTTCATCAAGCTTGAAAAATCTATCAAACGTCAAGTAGAATCCCTTATATAGAGCACAATGATAGGTTTTGGCTTTTGTGGGACTCCAAATCAAAAACTAAGATTTGGGCATAAGAGTATGTACTTTTTTGATCCAGCTCGATAAGAGCTTTCGATTGGTATTGGGAGCAACTTACACTATGTAGAGCTACCTGTAAACACTCAGTCACCATTTTGACCGTAAAGAACATTTATATATAAATTCAACCAAAATATAGTCTACCTTGACCCGTATAACTTTCCCACATACATACATAGGGATTACTGTACAAATTGACGAGACGAAACCCTCGATTGTTTTTTCAACCGTCTGCACGCCAAAACATCAATTTTAGGTATGGAAACGTGTACTGCATTTTTATTTAGTTCATTAACATTTATCGATTGGCCTCAAGGAAGCCCCCTTTCATGGAACTCCATGTTAAGTTGTCACCTCTCGGCGCATTTTCAACATGAAAGAGATCCGGGTATAAGGTAAAATATTCTTTTTAGTATCAAGAATTAGACATTCTACACAGGCATCCAGCTACTACTCGTATAGTAAAAAATTTACTTTCAACAAAAATTCCCTCAAAACACCGCCTTTCTCGTAGACATCTATAACAATTCCTGCAAAAAAATGTAAAAAACCATTTTGCGAAGGTTTATATCGCAAAAACTATTAACTTGCCCACACTAGGATTAAGCTCTATAGGATGAATAAAACAAGCACCTCCGCAGAAAATTATTCGTCTAATCAGCTCTTCTTACACGCAGCTGTACCCATGATCGTACTCCAGGGATGCACCAGATCAGTCCAAACCCACGATTTTAATAGGTTGGTTTGGGTCAGATAGACAACCAAAAAGGCACGTGTGTAAATGTATACAGATAGATTGGAAGGGCTCGCAGGCTTTAGCCCGCGCCTGTTTTGTGTTGACTGCTCCAACTAATCCGATTTAGGTGATATCTAAGCTAAAGGGCGAGTTAACATTAATAATTTTCTTGTCTGTAGTCACTTTCGTAGTTTGTTGTGTGTTCGTCAAGGCTCAACCAACTCTCAACCAAAAATCTTCCTTGTGATATGTTGCCTTTCGATGCAATTCAGTGATTACAGGTTTTTTTAGTGTCAGCTAATTTACTCTGCTTCCGGAACGTACGTGAATAGGGTTGGCCGACCTCTGAGAAACGTACTAAATTTAGCCGACTTGTACGAGATGTTATTAGATTAATCTATTGATTTCATTCCTGGGACATCACCGAGGCTTACGGATTTTTCTATAGAAAATAATAACATAGACATAAAATTAAGATTCACTCTGTTCTTCTCACCAAACCATAAATGCTTCTAATCGTTTTTTATTAGTAGTTACAGATTCGTTTTGAAATTCGTTAATCAAGTCATAATGTGGATATATATTTAATCCTACGAATACCTTTTGTTTTATACATTGATTATCAAACCACCACCAAGATACTACAAGGGTTTTTGTTTTTGCTTTTTTGACAATAGGTAGCTGTATACGCTAACCTAGAATATGTTTCGATTGATGTATTGACTCTAAGGCGTTACGAAGGCTTAAGCACATTTTCACTTTTTAAAATTTTTCTTGTTTATAAAAATTTACATATATCCGTTTGACACTTTCCAAAAAATGAAACAAGAAAATTTCTACGAAAATAAATTTTCTAAATTCGCCGCTTAAGCTATCCGATTGTTATTTGTTAGGAATTCGGTCAAGGAACGACCCGAAACGCATTTTCGCCCCACCGTTAGATATGCAAACCAGCACAACCAATAGAGTTTTTGCACTTTTCACTGAACAATGTAAATTTTTGATACAGGTCTATCGACTCTCGTCTAGATCTATCGACTGACGTCAAAATAAATCCTTACATATAACGCCATACGAAGTTTTTACCTTTCAAATGACATTGTCAACCCAAAAACTGAAATTTAGGTGTATGAACATGTATTGTGCTCCGATTCAGCTCATCGTTTGCTTTGGTACCTAAGATTACTTCCCGTATATAGAATTCCACGTGAAAAATTTTAATCTCAGTGTCATTCAAACTAAAAAACTTCTGCATTCGGTTTTAGCCTTTTTACGCCGAAATACCAACTTTAACTAGAGGAAATGGGTGAACCGAATCTCGAAACGGTTTTCGACCGTTTCATACCAAAATTTCTTAATACCGCTTTTTCTAGAATAATCGAGAGGACACATTTTGCTATGCCATATGTACAAATCCGTAAGCATTAAGAGAGAAAGTACGCTGAGAAAGTTAAGAAGGCATGTTTCCTTGCATTCCCCCATCTTTCTGACCTCAGCCTGCTCGCAGTTTCAATCTTTGTTTCGTTATTTTGCGGCCTCCGTTGGACAAGAACTGAAAAACGCCTCGGACGCACTTCGCGAACACTTCCATGGTCTTAATACCACCTTGCGTCATCGCCAACACCATTGATTAATCTGATGCATAACGTTGCATTCTATGTTACCAGTCATTGTAGCACAGCAATGATGAAATGGCAAAAATGTATTATATGCCTATAGTAAACCTAGGAAATACGAACTGTCACTTGAGGTTTCAAAATCGAGCCGCGATGAATGCATTATTTCACGTTGGGAGTGGCTGCTCGTCTGTACGTATATATTTATCATTCACGTGTTTGCTAGTAGCTGCGTCTCTCACAACGCCGTGTGCGTGAATGGCATTGAGTCTGACGTTTGATGTTACAACATCTCTCGGTTAATTACCTCCCTAACGACAGCGCGCTACAACGGCCTCCTCCTCCAACGGCCCTGGCACCTTTGAACGCCTGCTCACTGTAGCAATGCGTCACTGACGTTTCCCTTCGTGAAACTTTTACTGTTTGGATTATTTATTATAGGTGATATCTTATGCTTTATAGCAGCTTTCTCCTTCAGTTTTATTCGGACGCGGACTCCTTTTCTACCACCAAACTGTAATGGAACACACCGTTAGTTAAAAATTGACAATGAGCTGCTTATTGTTAACGAAATGTTATATATACATGTACACGAAGCTCTCATAAACATAAATGGGAAATTATCTCATAATTACTGCAGCTCTACACCATCACTGCTTCCCTTGCCAAAAATCTTGGTCTCGCTTTGGATTTCTCTTTTTCCCAAAATGCCCCATAACATTTCTTCAGCGGGATAGGCCAGTAGGGCTGGTTGCCCTCTTATCCCGAAAGGCATGGAAATATGAACTGGCAACGTCTGTCATCGTTTTCGGTACTGTATTCACCGCAAAACAAAATTAGCTGACTGCAGTCTGAATGAGATTCACACTATCTATGCGTTTACTCACCATCTTTATAACATTTCGTTAATTATTGTTCTAGAACTACAATCATGCCTCTCAAGCTTGCTTCCACCAGCTAAGGCAACACCTACCAGGAAACACTCGGTTCGAAGTTAACACCGAATGAAAGTTCGGTAACAGCAAGTTGCCCGAGCAATCATGAGACAGAGTTTCTCAAATCACGCGCGCGTGGCAATTGGGGGTTCACTAGATGTACGATTCGATGAACAACTTATGCGAATTCAAGAGGTGAAGTGCGACGCAACATTCCAGTTCAAACTTGTTGACGTGCAACTTAACGAAGAGTAACAAGCGATGTTAGCATCTCAGAATTTACAATAATTAATAACAATGTTGCTTTATTTACGAGTTGTGTGTATGACGAGTTATGGGGAAAGGTATGGTGATATGGGAGAAAAACTATGTGAACCACTCATTGTTTCTAGCGAAGGAATGTTATAATCCCGAACTTTGTTATTTTTTAAAATACACACAGGTCGAAAACTTTCCATTTTTCGCTCTTCGACTAAACTCTAAATACTAGTAGAGTAATATATGACAGCTGGTAAAATTTTTTTGCGTTTGATCGAATTTGTTCTGAATAGTAAACAGCAACAGTCAGCTCGTTCTTCTATCATTTGTTCTAATACTACATCTTCAAAGGTAGATTGCAAGATCATATGTGGAACCTGCTTGTCAGTACCACTGAAGTACTCTGTTCTGGCACTAGTTATTCTATTATATGTCTATGTTGTCATATAATTTCTTTTAACAGAGATTTTGACGAACCTATTAGTGACATTATTCGTACACAGCATTATTGTCAGCACAAATACCACATTACGGATAACATTACGATCGTCGATCAGAATTTACGACGGGCCATTATCTATGCCCAACTATGTATACCCAGCGTATTTAAAGTAGCACAGTTGTTTCTGTCTCACCTCATTTCTTGAACAGAACGCTAATCGTAGACGTACCAGTACCTAGGCTGCCATAGGAAGTGCGGCTCCAACTGCGCAGCCGCACTTCCTATGGCAGTCTTGCCTCGCACGACATATCTAACCTGGCAGTGAACGGTTTTAAAATACTGTCTTCTCTTGCCTTTATCGCAGTCCAATTTTTACTTCCTTTAGCTTTGTTGAATGAACACCTTCTTTATACGAAATTATTAAGGGCATGGGCGCCTTCAGTTAGTATTTTCGAAATAATAGGAGCCATATAATGAAGGGTTTTTTGACGAATATACTAGTAGGATTATTTTTTCCACCGTAACACCGTTTATTTTTGAACGACGAAGCAACACCTCGAAAAAGGTACGCAGAAACAGAAAAGCAAGTGTAATTTTTTTGTCAACATTACATCAAAGTTGACTGTTGCTAGTAGCGTTATGGATCGAGGAGTTCCTTGAGCCTTGAGCATCTCATTTACTATAAAACAACCAGCAGTACGAGGTCGCAGATTTGTCTCCTGCCGGCCAAAAACCGTTTTCTATTGCAAAGACTGAAATCTGTCCGTACCGGAAACGACACGTGAGTGTTCAGTAGGCTAATATCAAGGGCAGCTTACAGACGGTGAGTTAACAAGTGAAAAATAATGTTGAGTCTCTAGTGAGCACACTTTTGTGAGTTCGGTGCCGTATACATTTCACTTAACTAGCACTTCGTAGCAGTCAACTGTTTATAGTATACTGCTAGGATAGCCACTGATCATCAGTGATAATATCATAAATACTGCCATTTGTTTGGATACTGTGATTATCTAATTCATTCATTTTTACTTAGCAATCTAATAGGCTTTTATAGTTATTTACTATGGCTAGCATTTATTATAATAAGTGCTGTAAACTTCACACATTACAGTATAGAGATATTGTCCGCGAACCGCCTCCTATCAAACCAGTAGCCACTAGAAGCGTTTCTTTATACATTGTTAAATCGTCTTAAATTCAACAGGTATTTGAATCCGAATAAATGATATTTCAAATACAAAACGTCGTAGCGATTTAGAAGTCTATGCCAAATCGACCAACATTCTTAATGAAATGCCACCATACTCATATCGTCATACCCTGTCCTCTACAGTGCCACAATAGTTATATGCCCTTCACTGGTTCTAATTTTGACCGCGTCTAATTGGTTGCCGCTGCGCCGATGGATAAACCAACTACTAATTGATTATAAGACATCACTTGACACTCGCGCGAACACACAATCCCATTCGTTCATAGTTGAAATTACGACGATCTATAGCGATTCTCTCAGTCTATTCTCCTGAAGTTGATGGACTTCGACACGAGGCGCTGACTGATTGTTACTTCTGTACACTGCAATCAATAACCGAGCCAGCATAGGGACACTAAACAGTAGTCGTTTTAGTATAGAATACTTATATTCATGACTTAATACTACCGAGTAGATTCCTTCCCACCTAACTCTTCATCGAAGTCAGACTTTCCTCTAAGCTTCTTATACTGAATGCGATGTTCTTCCTTTGCCATGTGCTCACGAGCATCACGGCGGTTTCCGAAAACCTGCAGCGCGAAAATCACAACGGTTAGCTAGAAATTAAAAATGTTTAGCTTTAGTGGGGCATCGATATTAGTGGGTAAAAAATGCTTCGAGCTAAATCGATTTGAATACAAAAAACTAGAAAATAAGAACCTTCGAAATCAGTCATGTAAACAATACCCACTGATTTTCTTTGTGTACGCTATTACTTGCGGCCTGCAAACAATGAGCTGTTACAATAAATTGCATTTTTCTTCTTAAAGAGTAGCAGGCAATAAACTCCTCTCTGTATACGATCTTTTTCAAAAAGCGTGACCTTTAACGTTACATCACATCTTACATGTACAAGCAATAACCATGCTGTCTTCGAGACATTAGAGTTAGAAAAATTGGTACTACATGGAGACCTGCAAGTGCGGCCTGCAGTCCACAAGACGTCCAACCATAGAAGACACAATAATAGAAGTCTAGGAGAGTCGCGTAACCCTTCGAGCTTTAAAGGCTACGCAGCTGACTACACGAAGCTTGCGTAAAATGTTTTAAATCATGTATGAAGATTTCTGAGTGCGTGTATTTCTGTGACTCATCGCATAAGTTTTACAACACTGTAGCATTGCCTTGCAATCCTTTAATTAGTGTCAGCAAAGTGCATAAATCAAATTTAATTTGACTTTGATGGCAGCTACGAAGCCCATGCCCAGTCACACCTGAAAAATCAACCAAAGTACTAGACTTCTCAAAAACAGATCCAGTCGATCCCAGCTCATTGCTAGAGAATATGTGATAACAAGAGTAACGCAGAATCTTTTGGACTGGGTCTTGTACTTTATATTTTACAGAATTAATAAAAACAAAAAAAAGAACAGGACGTCTCTGGGGACAGGTAAAATACCTAAAATGACATTGCTAGTTTTAGTGAACGAGCTGTTGAAATTTCGAAAGGGTCTTGTGACGAAACCGGCTCCAATACCCATTAAAGTCAGGGTGATCTGTTTTGCGCTTTGTCTTTTTACGCGGCATTGCCTTAAAGGTATCCCTAAGCTCTGCGTCCACTACCTATTATGATGTCAACAGTGATGTCAATATCATTGACAACGAAAGTAACCTTGGAATTTATGTTGAGGCATTCGACGGTCGGGCAGTGAGACGGGCGAACTGTCGAGAACAAATGAAGCTTTGGTCCTGAATAATACCAGAGTAAAGCCAATATTTTACAGCTTTCGGCTCCTTTTCTATCCATTCGCTTACCAACTTATAGTGGAATGATCCGAGCCTAATTACATCCATTGGAAGCGCGAACTACTCGGACAAGTACACATTATAATACAGAATGATAAAACGCAGAAATCATCAACAATGCCAATGGTACCAAATTATAGAGCCAAGTACCGTATGGTCGAACAGTGTTAATTGTGAGATATTACGTTTTGGATATGAATACATGTCTTTATAAGGTTTTGACTTACCAGGTAATGGATCTATTACGCTCAACAAAGGCGGACCGTTATCATGTATGAAACAATAGAAAGAAACACTACGGCGCTTTCTGTCTTTTTCAAATACCACCAGAGCTATGTTCGTAACTGCGCTAATGATACATCTGCTCTACGCAGGCTGCGGCAAATGAGCTTTTTTTATTGAGTATTTTGTTACTTCGCTTCAAATCCTGCGACGCCTAAAAGGAATAACGATTTTAAGAGGCTTACACATAGGAACTTCGAACCTAACTGAGGCAGCCGCTGTATCACTGGGTAACCTTGAAGCAGGGACCTTTGGCTTTGTCGGGCAGAAAAATTTGGCCGTCCAAGCTGCCGCACTGATAGCAGCTAACCCTAGCTTTTAGACTGGCAATTATTGTTTTAGGGCAGAGCGTGGCAATGTATGGCAAATCGTACCACACGTGTTGAAATCTATTCGTGTTCAGTATACGCATATATACATAAATGAAAGAAAAATTACCTTTATACATATAGGGCACATCAGGATTTGTATTTGATCGACCCCTTTTGCTGCTTCCATGAAATCATGTGTCTGTGTAAGCAACTCAAACATCTGTTTGGTTCTTATCGGAACTGCGCAGTGAGGTCGGAACAATGCTTGTCGTCGACTAGAGTGATCCTGTTAGAGAAAATTGCTATTATTTTAGCTATTCAATAGATATTGTACGTGAAACCTGAGTAATTTTAACGCGGATTCAGTAATATATACATACAATTTATCTACTATGGGTTATCGCAGTAAATATCTGGTTGCTTGCAAATTCGTTATTATCCACAAATACCCAGATTTCTCCAAATCTATCATCAGCCATTACTACCCATACGGTAATATCGGGAAATTCAAGCACTAAAGGATATGAAATCTAGAAACTATGCATTTCTTTATACGTACCTGCGCATCGTATCTTTTGAAAGCCTTGCTCCATTGGAACCGATATTCTGGTTCATTCTTAAGATCTGGAGTTAGACATTGTCTATTCTTGTTGTTGATGAATTTTAATATTTCTTGGACTAGTTTATCCTGTATGCGAAGAATAGGCAGTGAAGCCCATTCAAGAAACTGGTTGTTTCCACAGAATGCCTCGTTAAGCAGACTGCGTATGCGATTAATAATTTTGACATCGGTACGACCGAGTTCGTGCGAGAAGGGCACATCAATGTCGCTCTCAGGACAAACAGACTCCACGATTCCATCTTCGTTCTCTACCGCCCCAAGGCCACAAATAGCCCGAATATACGCTGTTTGGTTATCACTGCAGCGGTATTCCGCTCTAGGTGAGAACACAAGTGCTACAAACGGCAGCATCATATTTAGCTTCGGCATCAATGTTGTCCTAAGAAGTTGGAGACGTTTATCACTAGACAGCCGTTCACTGTGAGCAACAATAAAACGTCGTTGTACACCAATTTCGCCAAACATCACTTGATTGACACTCTGTTCATTGACGTATATATCTTTAACGTGATGATTTCTTTTAAGTGTATCAAGACTGCAAGATTTAGCAAGGGGGGAGCAAGGAGATCCAATAATCTCAATGTCAGAACTGCATTGATTTGGATCTGTGTAAACTTCGCCTTTTATAACACAGCAGTCCGAGTTAGCAAAATTTACGCCATGGTCTTCGAGTTCATGGATCTGGGACGAAATCTGAGGTTCGTCAAGAAAAACAGCAATTCGATCGTAGCGTAGTTGTTCGTTAATATGAATTTCTTCATCGCTCTCAACGAAAATGTCAACACGGAATACATTGTCTACTATTGAGTAAAGTTCGACACGACACGGCTTATTGATCAGTAGCTTTTGAAATCCCGTAGGTTTTACTGGCTTTCCATCGAGCGAATGAACGTTCGCTAACTGAAATTCATAAGCGAATGGTGCTTCATGGCTGCATAGAAGCATCGATAGCGGCAGTACGTACACTTGGTTTATCCCCACCTTTGATGTATTACCGTAGTCAATAAAAAATACGGTGATTCCGTCTGAAGAAATAGTAACGATTCGACTCCGAAACAAGATACCTTGATAAGCAGCTAACACAATCATTCCTACTTGGGGTTTAGTTACAACGGTGGGTGAGGCTTTTCTCGTGCCAAACTCATTATGAATCTCTGTTACTATATCTTTGAGCTGCTTCATGCGTTCTTCTAGTTGAAGATATCCTTGAAAAGCGTTTTCTTCATTCCACCATGATATTGTCCCTTTGAAATGGCTTTTTAAAGGCCACGAAGCCTTTTGTAACCTCGGTAGCTGTTCTACCTCTCGAGATACAACGACTACCCCTACGTCATTAGATTGACCCGATTTTTCATCCATTGGTCTCCCAACTTGATTTAGGAGGCGTTTTGCCTCCGGCTCGTGAATTCGTGGCAACTCTAATCTTCTGTGTAGTAGATAATATTTTTGACACAAATACATGCTACGGGGTACTTGATTAATATCATGGTTCTTGAATAATAAATAGACATCCGAACCCTGAAAGACAATTTAGCAAGTACATGTGGTTACTACTTATATACACCTATATTTGTGTAACAGGCAAGGACCCACCCTAACATAAAAGACGTCTACTGAGGAACCTAACCTAAAGAATCGTGTCCTGGTTATAATTTTGTCACACTCGTACATATAGGTAGACTGTTCAGTGAGATAAACAATAGACTGGAACACCAATCAACGTTACAAGCCTAAAAACCTCTTCGTTGAAATGTATTATCTTCTTCTCTGATGAAAATTATGAAGAAGTTCGAATTGGCTGTATTTCAGTCGTAGGTCGTAGCGTAGGCTCTCACCAATTAGCCCTCTAAAAACAAGAACCAGCATAAAATAGCTTAAAAGTTATTTATATTTAAAATTCGCACATTTAAACCCCTAGGATACTTAAGAATGTTATTCAAAGGCCATAACTTTCAGTCAGTTCTATAGTAAATTAGAGTTAGAAAGCTAATTTCTATCGCCGTCGGCTTAATGAAAATCGCATATCTATTACCGACCCGAAGTAGAAATTTATATCCTTTGCACCTTTTGTTTGGGTACATGAACTTCAAGTTACTCTCACACACTTGTTTTAGCCCTTCTCCGACATTAGGAAAACTGTAGGTCAGCGCATTTATGACTTCCAAGCGAATTCTTCATTGTGGAAGTTCTCCTCTTTTGCTTCGCTATCTGAACTTGAAGGCGCAATTTTACAAAACTGCCTTATTGCACGACGTTTGCACTCGTCGTCCATGTTAGTGTCCTATAACTCTTTGATTAGTCCTCTCTGTTATATTACCATCGTCTTTGTCGATTTAACGCGTTACCGTTTAGCGTACATTGCGCTGTTTTCACGCACGATACCATGCATCTGCACTTCATGCGCCATCCGTCTCTACCCACGCCCGCATTCTGTTGGAGGTGGCTTGGAGCCTAGACCACGTAACATGCTCCTATGTTTAAGGTTAATCTAGGAGATACTCCTTAATAGAATTAGAGTAATAGCCGAGTACCTTCAGGGCAAAGTCTTAGTTTAGGCGAGCTGAGTGTCAGCCCTAGACGACTGAACTTACCTCGGCCAAAGGACCTATTTACTAATTCTCATTTCCTTAGCTTATTCCAATACTGAACATGAACCCAGCTCTTTATTCAACAGTACAACGGGTCCAAAACATTTTAGGAAGGCATCAACTGCTCAAAAAAGGAACGGGTGGGTAGAGAAAAATACGCACGGGGTCCCATAGTAGAATAAATTGTTCTGCTAAATTAATCTCCGATACGAAAAGTGAGTAATAGTAAATCATGAATAGAAAAATACGATGCAGTTTTTTATTCTCGAATCCATTGTATAGAATAAAAATTCTTCTAACAATCCATAATTAATACCTAAGCAAAAGCAGTAAGATACATTTTGCTGTTGCGTAATATATTGTGGTCCACATATAAACAGATGTGTACGCACTAGTTCACTTATCATACATATCGAAAATATGATTCAAAAATAATTAAAAGAAGACTAAAGTTAAATATCCTGCGCAGTAGGAAGTGTAAAGGTTTTAAACTATAGTGCTCACTAAATGTTTGTAGTAACAGAGAAAAGTGTGCCCTTCGGGTTTCTAAAAACTGCAGTGAAAATCTGTTCGTCAAAAGTTACTTGACCAAGTCACTGCAAGAAAGCACAATGGTTACGTACATGCAGTTAAATTTATAAAATTGACTCCTGTTTTGTTCTTAAAGAAGGCCGAATCAAATGTCTACACATACATCAGCAGCCTTCTAAAATAATAAGCAACAATTTCGAGAGTCAACAGCGTGTGATCTTACACATTCTAGAAAAACATTTACACCCTGAGCTTTATTCCGCATATGGGCTTCGTAAAATTAATATCGTTTGAAGTTTAAAAGAATACTTCCAAAAACTATGGAAGTCAGTTTGAATATTATTATTTATTTCGATCCATAGTGCCCATACTAAGACGATACCAAAATAATTTTTTTCCTAAAACTGTACGTTACTAAAACGTTTTTTCATTCAATATTAACGTGCGCAGGCAAGCATACGTTGCACAATGATGTGCCGGGAAGTGTCGCTGCTTTAGGGACACGGGATCTTGATAAATGAAGACCATTAAGACTTGCTGTCCTGTCTATCAAC
>NW_019214364.1:179275-220185 GCF_002532875.2 Varroa jacobsoni | reverse complement strand
GTCTTCATTTATCAAGATCCCGTGTCCCTAAAGCAGCGACACTATATATATATATATTATATATATATATATATATACTGTACTCAAATCGCCGTTCTTAAAACGTTAGCACGATTAAGATACTGTGCTTTCACTTAAAGCCTCTTTACCTAATGTCTTTCCTTGTCGAATTTCTGTAGCGCTGTCGCTTTCGAGGGATAAGAACCTGGCTACTAAATGCTGATTTTCGAGACAAAAATGTTTTTCTTTCTGGACTAATTTTTTTCTGGAATAAACTCAACTAGTTTCCACTCACATAATTCTAGAAGACTGGAATACTCAACAGTCAAACAGTTTCAACTAACGGCCTATAGTTTAAATGTTATGCAGCTTCAAAATACGCCGGACTCGCTTGTAAGAGGTGATTACTTTGGTGGTATTTCTTCTACGATACTGGATCTAGCTGCGCACCGCGCTGTTCATGAAGTCAAATAGAGAAAAGTCTTTTGTGTTACTTTCAATGGTAAGACCCAAAGTATACATTTTTCGATTAGCTCGTTCATTTGTTTGTTGGAACATAACTCTACTTATTTAAAGAATAAAAAAAAGTCGGGTATTTTCATAACTGATAATGCTCGCCAGAATTTCACAAATAAGAGTATAACTTTGTAGATGACAAATTTCAAGGATATCTTGTACTGGACGCCGAGCAGCATTGCTTTGCCAGCGGCCATAATAAAGGTACTCACTGGAGCGACAAAATCGATGACACACCGTTACAACTTACTTGAAACGAAAAGCAAAGTTTTTATAAAAATCAAACGGAGTATTCTAGGGCCAAGATAATACTTTATCCGCTATCAGATAAGATATTCAAAATGGCGCTGATGCAACAAATTCGAAAGATTATGTCAGGTTTAGTGCTTCGTATCTCTAATTGCTCTTAACTCCTCCTATGTACAGTCTTACAATTTTCAGTGAATCGAGTGTAGTATTAAGGAGTGACCAACTGCAGTAAGGAATGTTTAAGAATTAATATTTTGAGTCTTAAGGATATTAAATAGAATAAATCAAAGATTTGTTTTTATTTCTCTATATTGTATATATATCTATATATAAACCTATGGTGTTGCGTAATGTGAGGGCTTTCACTACGAAGGCCGGTATAGAACTGATGAAAACTCCTAGTAGCAAAGTATAATAATAGCACATTTGGGGTCTAAAGAAGATTTGCACAGCATTTCCTAATCGTGATCTGTTTTTTTTGACCACGGTGTGCTTTATGCACATTAAAAATTTATTTACCAGAGTAGTTTTTTCTACTTTGTAACTGTTGAGCTTTCAATCACGTGTTTATAGTCAAATTTTTTTGAACACTATGCATTTATAGAGATTTCTCTAGTCAATTTTTTTGAACACTATGCATTTATAGAGATTTCTCTAGTCAAAGTCGACCCTCTAAAGTTGCCTTTGCGGTAGATCAAAGATAGTTTCATTAGTTGCGGCTCAAAATAAGCTTTCCGGAGCAGCTTGGTTTATTAAAATCAACACAAAATTTCGAATAATATAGATAATTAGTAAAATTTTTAGATATCACGTAAGTTCAAGCGAGCAAACTTTAAAGGTACATAACACTCCAATCTCATCTTTTGGAGACACAAATAAACAAGGGCCCTTGTTATCAAACGTATTATCAACAACCTGAACCATCTGACCGTTTTTATCACACCATGTAATTATACGGCGATGTCGTTGTATAAAGGCAAATACACAAAATATGCTGTCAAGCCTTGGTTAAGCTTCTATCGAGTTGGCAACTTTTTAAACATTTTATTCTAACATTAACATGAAAACTGAAACATACCTTGAAATGGAATTCAACTTCATCGTCATTAAGGCAATCTTGTAGCCTTATGCGTATTGCCTGGCAATACAGCTGCCCGTATTCAGGTGGCATGTTTCTGATAACCATTGTCGTTGATGGATTATTAAAACCTTGAGAGAAATCATACAAGAAATATATTTAAAAAATTACTGCTTCTTATTAGTGATTACATCTACGGACTGGAGAAATTTTGAACACAAGAAAATATAAATACATGAGTGTAGGACAATTTAATGTAACACAGAGCTTTGACTTAAACGCATCAATAGAAAAGATTCATTACAGATTTATATCGCTGTCAATTCAGACATCATTTATGAGTACAACTAAATATAGCATAAATACTATATAATAAATAAATATGGCATATAAACTGTTTGAGATAATTAATGTAACATATTTTTTGGCCCTAACGTATATCATAAAGTTTTCAATGGTTTATTAATGAAAATTTTACGTTGGCAGCAAGGAGATAGCCGAGTTAGTCGTTTGATAATGCAGGATGAAAGAGTAACTATGCTTATATATAGTTACTTAAAAGTCGTTACTTAAAATTACGCTAAGGATTATGAGAATTAAATTTTCGAAAATCGGTACAAATCGATTCCAACATCAAGTTTTACGTATACTTACCTACTTCAGAGAGAACCTTATCGCTGTCGATGTCCTTTTGAACGTAGTAATGAGGATAGAAAGCTCCGCATAGTGCAGTCATTATTAAGAAGTTATGCGTCGATGATTCTCGTGGTTTTCGGTTAGGTCCCTGTGGCTTCGAAAATCCTATTCGCAGTAGACGTTCCTTAAGTTCTTCATAGAGAGCAAATGCTTCAGCTAATCGACGCGCTTCTAGACCTCTTTTTCTGGCCCATTCCTTGGACGCATAGGTACCAAATGCTGGACCTGACGATTCTTTATATGTAAGATACTCATCGAACACGTTCAACAACAACAGGGGATCAGAATAGTGACCCTCGGCCCAGTCTAGCTTACCCTTATACCTTTCCATTGGGTCATCCACCGGTGTTAGCAAATCATCCACGCTCATACAGGCTGCCATCTTCACACATTCTTCGAAGCAGTCAAAAGCAAAACCCATAAGAATAAGTTTAGATAACCGTACGTCTAACGGTAAACTTGCCATAACTCTTCCCATAATGGTTAAGTCGCCATCGTCCAGATCAACCTTCCCCTCGTGTTCCAATTGAAGCGCCTGCACTTCCTTGAGCTTAATAATTGCCCGCCCGACATCCTCACTTCTCGGTGGACTAATGAAACCTGCCAAAACCTGTTTTGGTTTATTCAAACCAAATTTCTTTATCTTCAGAACTGTGATATCAACAGGACTGCGAAGAATCTCTGGTTCGGAGAACTCGGGTAACATTTCGTAATCGTGCCGAGAAAGAAGACGATATACCACACCGTTTTGGACTCGACCAGCCCGGCCAGCGCGTTGATCACAGCTCGCACGGGAGCAGAATTCTACTTGATAGGAGGCAAAGCCGGAATTTCGGTCAACAACCTGATTTTTCGTTAGACAAAAATCTATTACGTAACGAATATCCGGCACAGTGATTGAACTTTCAGCAATATTTGTGGCCACAATTACCTTACGTTTGCCAGCTGGTGCTTCCTGAAATATTCGGTTCTGATTATCGAGAGGTGCCCTGCTGTGAAGAGCAATTAGCAACAATAGTCTGTTCTCCCTTGTTTCATCAAAGCATTTGATCATAGCTTTGATGTCCGATACACCCGGCAGGAATATTAGTACTGCACCTCTGTTCGATGTTCCTTCAGCATCCTCACTAGCGTTCAATGAGGATATTAATTGGGTTACCGCCCTAAATTGGGCGCGACTTGCACCTGGCTTAATATATTCCTTTGACGAATCGCCCGATTCATTGCGAAGTTTATCAACTACTATCAGCGGCCGCAATTCCTGGCTGAGTTTAGGCGGAAGGTCATCCAAATATATTTTTTGCACTCTGTGCACTTCACCTATAGGGAAATACATAAACGATACCGGTAATTGTATATGGTTATTCGAAATTCCAACCAGTTTGAAAACGTGTGAATACTTATTAACAAAATGCTTCCATTCGATTCAGTATCAAAGTGTATAATCCTGCCGTTTCGGAAAACCAAAAACAAATCGAGGGTCCCTAGACGTCTACCGCTACAGAGTTGAGTCACTAGACAATAACGCCAATTGGTAAAAATGTTTTGATGATTTTACTAGCGTTAAAATAAGTGCATTCCTGCAAGCGAGTGAAGAAATGATGATGAATGAATAACGCTGAGTGCTGAAATTATTTCTCTTAAGAGCTTCGCCTAGTATAGTCGTTCATCATCTAAGCATAGGTTAACCTCTAATCTAAAAATATATAAAAATAATATAATTCATAAGTGAAAGTAATGTAAAGGTTAACGGTGGGGTTCGCAAGCGGGTACGGATCGCCACTAATAACTGAATGTGTTTTGTGTTTAGCTGGTCTTTGAAGTGATCGAGCGACTGTGGCTATAGCGACCATTATTTATAAAAGTATTGCCATGACCCTTAAGTAAATCCAATAGATTAATTTCAATTCTTCGGAATCCCTAGCAAGATGTGCGCCTATTTGATTATTTGGAAAATAAAGTTTACGTTCTCACAGCTCGGTATCAACTTTGTATTTAGGCAACGTTTGAGGTAAGAGCAAATATTTTCGTACTAAAGCCTTGTGAAGTAAAATGCTGCCGGCCTTACATCTAAAAAAAAAGGAGATAAAATTCTGACTACAAGCTTCCAATAGATAATGCGTGCTCCGTTTTCATTGACCACCTTCACTCGATTCATGTCAGCGACTTCTTTCTGCCATTTTCACTAACTACTACGCTCAACACTGCCCTGTTTCGAACTGCCCCATACGTCTGAGGTAACTCAAAACAAAACTGTTCTTTTATATCTGCCCAAATCTGTTTTCCTAAATGTGAAGTCAGTTTTTATGAAATGCCTGTCGCCAAATTTTCAAGAGTAGAGAGTATACATCGCTCGAGGTCCTCATGACCCATATAATTTATATACCTACACATTGGTTAGTTAAGTTTACTACGATAACTATGTATGTTCTAAATCGTAAGTTCGGATAGGCGAGTGGACCCACAAACTGTATAGATTCTGCAGGCAGTTTCGGCGGTATTGACATTTTTCATGGAAGTAGTAATGCATATAGCAGCAACAGTATCCGACAGCATTGTTCATGTTCATTACCAAAGGAAAATGCTTCAGTTCAATTAAAACCGTATCTCATTGGCAGATTGCCACACACAATGTCACCTGGGAACTACACTTCGATTGTTTATAAACGAAACAGACATAAGCGCATGCGAGTGCTTTCGCTAAACAACACTGAAGCTGCATAAACCTATTTGACGTCTAGCGCAACACCAGCATTTAGTTCTCTGCCGTAACCGTGAAACGTTCAAATATGATACCTGAGACGTGAACGACGTCGACGCGCGAGAGATTGAAGTAATTGGCGTAAATAGTCCACTCTGCAGTGGCCGACATCAGAATCAACTTCGGCACCATTTTGCCTTCGTTCTCCATTTTATCTGAGAGTGATTTCAGAAGGTACAGTAAGCAGTCAAGATCCTGGTGACGCTCGTGGATTTCATCAACGATGATATGTGTGAATGTCTCGAGATTCCTAGAATTAAAAAAAATATTTTCGATTACATTCGTGATAGGGCCACCCACAAACTTCGACAAACGTTTGTCTCTAAAAACCAACAAATAAATTGAGCTCGATTTCGTTTTATTCTCATGCTGAATTTGTTCTAAATAATCCGGTTGTGTAGAGCACAATTTCGGCTAAATGACTCTGCGGGTTTAGCTGGCAGTAAAGGGCGTGCGTATCGAACTTTGGTCTAAAAAAACCCGGTTGACATCATTTGCCTAAAGACTACACCTAAGTGTCAACGTCTTCGGAGAGAAGTGGATTTTTTAGTGCTACCCTTAAATTGTCTAAGTTCTCTAAGTGCCACAATTATGTTTGTTCTACGATTCCTCACGCGCAACTTGTTCGTTCACCATGAAATATCCCATAACCGAAACCAACGACCGCTCTCGTGCGATCGAGTGGTACGACGGTAAGAGTAGATGTCGCCGTTTGCGAACGGACGGTTTAAACAAAAACAGACTCGTAGAATACCGAGTCATTTCATATAACATATTGAATGATTGGCTAATAGTTTACACTAGTACGACTGCACAGTTTTGTCCTCGTCGTTATCTTATTTATTTTTGCTAAAGTTCACGGAAATGTTCCATGTCGCAGTTTTAGATGCTGACCACGACAAAGTAATTTGCGATGGTTTATGAGAAAAAGACACTAAATATACCTCTACGGCGACCTATCTTGGGACAGTTAGGTGGAAGAATTCTTCCGACTATGTATTGCGGTTGAGTTCACATGATGATTACGGGTCTGATTATGCTTAAAAAATGGATGCAAGCATCACCCTTTACTGTGCTAATTTTATTTCTCGCTTCATAGTATTAGGGAGTCAGAAAAATGATACTGCATTTATTATGAAATTATAGCTTTCCAAGTATAGTCCGGTAAATAAGGCAATTGCGGGAACTTTCAAATATTCAGAAAAGACAAGTTTTCGCGCCATAAGGTGTGCTTAATTTTATATGAAAAGACCTATCTGCCGAGGTCAAGGCTACTGTTTTCACTCGAAGTCGGTATCTGCAGCATTGCCTACGAAGTATCGGTTAATATCAATTTCTAGCCGACAAAGCTTACCCAGAAATTGTTCAATCACATGAGGAAGCTGACCGATTAGCTGCAAAGGTTCATGAACCTCTCGAACACACATGGTATCAGGCGGCTCCAATTAACTGCATGTAGACTAAGCGACTTAGCAAATTTTGAAACAGCTGAACAAACGTCCAAACGTAATATTTTACTTGAATTTTGTGCTGTACAAGGCCTTGCAACATTCGTAACAGGAAGAACCTGCTATGGCCAAAGGACTGCTTTCATACTAGGTGTATTGTGTTGTGTAACAAGTACCGTGTGTAACAAGTAACGTGGTCCCCAAAAATGAAGCCACTGGATTGCAGAAGGATCCCAGTAAAGGACTCTAAGTGCAATTTGTCAAGCTGATAAGATATTGACCACATACTATATAAAGAGAAGATTGGAACCCTTAAGAGACATACCTTATAATTAACATAACCTGGCAAAGATAACAAGGGAGTGGACTTGCCACTCCAGAGGGAGCTCGTCAGAATGTTTTACTCGATGTTGTCTGCCCGCCCATCGTATAGCCGCATCCAAGAAAATTACAGTCGAAAATAGCCAATACGCTAGGTAAACTACCGTTTATTGAAGAGAAAAGATTTGGGCTGTCAGTATGCACCCCACCTTTGTGGGTTTTTGGAAGATCGCTCGATGTACCAGAAACACTTAGGAAAGCTGCCATGTGCTCTGTTCACAAAAAAAGTTCAAGGAAAGACAGAAACAACTTAAAAGTATTTAGCTAACAATGAAATCGCTATGCGTTACCGTTGAATTTTGTCGATCGAAAATGTGTTCGAAGAAGGGTAAGAAGCTAAAATAAAATTTTTCAATACATAATATTTCTTTGATTTTGTACGAAAAAAGTAAGTTTGGACTACTGGTAAGGTATTCCGCATGTACGAGTCCGCTGTAGTTATTGAACACACAATTAAAAAATGGTCTACTGGTTTTTTTTTTTGTTTGTTGTACATCGATTTTGAGCTGTACATCCAGCTAGGGCCCAGACGACTTGTACTAATCTCTATGAAGTTGTCTATCGCTAGAAACTTGTGTTGACGGAAAATGAAAAAATAAACGCCGGTATAAGAACTCACCGCCTCAAATAGAAAATCAAAGCAAGTTGCAGGGCTTTACGTTAACTCTGTTCAGGGAATTTCTGAACTTTTGCGTTATACGTGGAAAGCAATGTCAGCTGAATGACCTTCAAGAGCCGCTTGCATGGGTCGATTCTGTCCCCGTAATTGTGACTCACGGCTTTGCATAGCTCAGCATCAATTTCAATCACTTTATGAATATGGTATTTCATATAACGAACTGTTGTCGACGTTGTTTGTCGAGTAGAACCAAATAAGTTGGGTGGCCACGATGCCACCGTTGCGCATTGAGATCAGCCATCTGTGAACATGATTCCAAGTAAATTATTTTCCAGGCCCTCTGGCAAGTGTCCCCATTTAGGTAAAGTTAAAAATGTCACATTGAGGTTGCTGGATCGACATATGCTACGTACCGTGGCGATGTTGTAATACCCTGGCTCCTGATCCAGTCAGCGAACGAGCCAGTTTTTTTAATTCCTTAATCAATCCGCTTAGTTGTGACCTTGATCAAAATGACAAGGTAAATATTTTACGAAAGGCAGCGCTTCCCAGGTAGCTGTGCATTATCGCTTTTTTATTTCTCGCCATCTCTTAATAAAACAGTTACGCGGTATATTTCACGATCGGGACAGTATGACCAAATTAAGGTTGCTTCCGCATAACGAGATTATCGCTATGGCCAGGACTGTAGGCTGCAAAAAGTAGGACCAATGAAAAACAATTTCCACAAAAAGACGATAGAATAAATAAGAAAAATTAGAAACAGCTTTTTAACGGGATACGGGTCGTCCGCACACATGTTGTATTATTTTAAGAACACACTAGGCTTTGGGCGAAACATTTTGTCTCATCTACCATCTAGCCCCAAACTTGCTCCGTGAGACTACTGTCTGTTTTCTTCCATATGTACTAAAATACAAACTGTTCGGCAAATTTTTAGTGGACCGTTTATCGCAGCGGACAGGCGTTAATCCGCTGTTTCCGTTTTTAGTCTAGCAACATTATAATCTTATGCAATTTGCAATCTATACCATTGCCGATAATTATACGATTTTCGAAAAACTTTTCTGGTTTTCTGGGCGGAAAATTGTGTCTCGTCAAAAATATGTGAAAATTACCACGAAAAGTTTTCCGAAGATTTAAAAAAAGAACGTTCCATTATAAACCATATTCAAAAGAACGGAGCTTAGGAGTTAAAACTGTTAGACGATACTATAAACTAACTCAGTCTGACTGCTTAAATACTTAAGTCGAGACGACCCGTTGTCTAAACCTAAAATTGACATTAAATGTAATTCAGATCCTCGTAAGATGATACAACTGATATATAACTGCATGAATTATCTGACGTTTATGTCTGTCGTAGTTTTTATGAGAGTATGCTCTTACTATCACAAGGTATATTCGTTGAACGCCTCCAGAAATGCCATCGTAGGAAGGGCTACTTGGTAATATGATGTCAATACGGGCTTATACATAGCACAATTATGAATAATAGAAAAATAGAGACAGTAGCACCCTCATGACAAAGGTTTCAATTTCAACTCTCTACCCGAAACATTACTCTGTTATCCAAATATGTAAGATATATTTATAAAAAAATATTAACAAATAAAAAAATATGTATATATATATATATATAGTTCCTCATATTTTGTACGAAGCAACGCTGAGTCATCCATTGACCGTAGCTCTAGAAAGAGTGAACTTTAACGTACACAAATTCAACACAACCTTTTTTTATGAAGCAATTACACCTATAAAAGGCATCACCAACGATTGCGCCGTATACATGTATAGGGAAAAAGCCGATCGCGAAAGCAACCTTTAGGCACGAACCAGTGACAAACGATACAGATAACAGCTTCTGGAGGAAGTTAATCGAATCTCCGTAAACCGGCAAAAACTGAGCAACCCCCAGGCCACTTTTGTCTGTAAATGTCAGCAGATGCCTGATTTCTGTGTACAGTCCTATTTCGTGCTCGATAGTGAGATAAACTTCTCAAGCTTTAATCGAAAAGCAGAAGCTTCTCGATTAAAGCTAATAATAAAAGCCAAAGAATTCAGTAGTGAGTGCAACTGCACCCAAACCTCGTTACTAAAATGGTTTCGCTTGTAATAAATATAATAACAAATAAACAATCATAACATAGTCAAAAGCCTCGTTTAGCTCAACAGGATTATTAAATCTGGCTGTCAAACAGATCTTTTCAATGCATGTTTAGGCGCTAACGTCGTGTCAAGTGAATAGTACAAACACAAGAGTATTTATGGCTCAGCATTCTCAGTCCCCTTCAATGATCTAAGTGCCCCTAAACGAACGTAACCTCTTATGGTCTATAAGATAAATGTAGCCTACGGCTAGAACTATAATAATATGTCTTTGATCAACTAATAGCATTTCCTTGCCAAAATGTTTCTGTATGGTAATAGCATGGTGTAAAAGCCTGTTGGAAAAAGCAAATGAGCAGGTCTTTTTTGGACATTTTGAGTACGTTGTGTTTGTTATCGTATGAATGTACGTGGTTAAATAATTCCTCGAAAAATATGCACACAAAGTTCGCTCCCTCATAATAAACAGCTCGGATAAACACATACCTATTCCTGAGTCAATACTTTTTGTTGTTGTCTTTATACAAGCTAACATCTCTTAGCGCCGGCACCTTCCTAATAATCAAAAATGTCTGTACCACAATCTCGACGAGTTCAGAATATGCACAACAATATCCACACTGGTTAAAGCTGAACTAAATTACTTAATCAATTTAAAAACATCTATGAATTTCAGCCGGGGACCGAATCTAAAGTTTCATGGTTTGAATCCGATGTCCACGTTTCTGCTCACCGCGACATAAATTCCTCGCATATCTCATCGTTCGTGCTGCCAAGCATGTAAGAAACGCGTGCGTGAGAACGCACAGCGATGGAGAGCTCTAGAGAAAATAATCATTAGCGTTTGTGATTGTTCGGCACTTTATTTTGCCTATTTATGTGAGCCAGTATACCAAGACAAGTATCTATCTCAAAAATAAAAAAAAAAAACAGTATTTGCCAATATTCAAGATTATTTGTTACGTAAGAGATGAACCCGTGTGAACGCATTTGAACAAGAGGTTGACATTTGCTAGGAACCACTTCTTCGACAGGCGCGTTGACAATAAAGTAATTATTTATGACGTATTTTCGTTTTCATTCTGAATTTCCATAGCAAAATGAAAGCGTAGCGTTTTTTCGAACAAATATAGTTCAACATTCAACCAAAGTTTTTGGACAGTAGAACGTTTTGTAATGTTTTATCAACACTGGTCAATATAGAGCTATGGGAGAAGTCACGAAAATGAGCATTGCATTTTTATCACATCTTATATTATAAAAAAGTCGGAAAAATCTACTTTCTGGTACTGCGTTTCTCTCTGGCGTTTCTGGCGTAACAATAAATGGCATTCATCTGACTCAAAATATATGATGTATAAGCTGTATTTTCATTTTATGTACCTCACTTGGCCGAAAGGTAACAAACATTCCATGATAGACCGCATTGTCACGATTATACTGCCCGACGGCTATCAAATCTACAATTAAGCTACTGCTCAAGTAATCAAATGTTTTTCAAAGTTCAATTCTATTATATTATGTATTCGTCGTAAACCTGTAAAACCTTTTCCAATCTTTCAAATAATCTATTTAACCTGTTTCGCCTATGGTTTCACAAGTTCTTATCCAGCAAATTTTAAAGATTCTCTGAGTTATTAAATGTACGAATGTTACGATTTTCACTGGCTTCCGGTTGGAAAATATGGTACTCTGCTGAAATGGAGCGTGAAGAAGACGGTGGATGCAAAAGGACTTTGTTCACCTTCACGCAGAACGACTTTAGCGATTGTCACCGTACACAGTCTAGCATTGTTGTGAACAAAAATGATTTTCCTTCGCCCATTAATTTTTTTCTATTGGATCATCTTATTCACTCACTTGAACTAAGCTGCGTTCAGATCCTTGTTAACTGCTTTGTTCTTGTCAAGCATTTCTCAGTGTACGAGTACCTTCGAACGTAGGTCACGGAAATGTACTTTAATTCCGGACTTTGGAGATCTGTTTATCTCCCTAAACTACTTATTCTTTTTTGTATTTCACATTGAAGTAAAGGTGCCAGTTCTGATCACCCGTAACAATTTGATGTAGAAACCTGTCATTCTTCCTTTTGTGTTACTAAGTCTTTTGATGACCATCTTCCTCCAAATGTACCCTCAGGTGGTTCTTAACATCGGATTGCGTTATCGGTAGAACTCGCATCTTCCAATTCTAACATGCCGTACTAGATTTTGCAAACATTCTTAAGCAGTTTTGTTAAAAATGGAGTCTACCTGGCACGCGACCCACAGGCTGTTTCACCAGCTTTTTAATCTTCAGTTAGAAGGGGTATCAAGTATCGTACTTTTTTTCTTTACCATAAATATTCATAGCTAAAGCTTGAAGTTTAAATTCTGATTACTACACAATGACTTCACAGCGAAACGAAGAGCACTTTTAATGATATATAGAAACAAAAAATAGAGGAATAGAAACATCGGAAAAACACGATTACTTAAGAACCAACCTGATAATAAGAACAATAATAATGCTGTCAACTTCTTTTTCACAACTTACTAGCTCTTAACTAGTAAAACGAGGACTATGTAAATGGAGAGAAGCCTAGCTGATTTTTTTTAAACAATAATTTGCAGCGTAGGTGTGTAGTATTGCTAATCCTCCTCCTATAGAGGGCTCGACCCATTTCCGAAGTCCTATTTCAGGAGTGTACTAAAGATTTCGAACGACCACTGCGGCTGAAGTAGCAGAATCGCTAGACAATACGGATTACCAGACGCAGTTTAATAAATCTGCCAACCATTACGGTGCGGAAATAGTCCGGAAAATGACAAAGAGGAAAGAAGCAGGACCCAATGGCTTGACAACTAACTTGTACATGGACCAGGCCAAACTAATGCTGATAAGCACTAGAATGCACACATAGGCACGTGTGAGTGTTCTAGTGTTTATCTAGAACCTAGATGAGGCATCACGTCTTATCTATAACGAGAAAGAAAATAGTGCACAGTCTAATAATATCATAAAGTAAATCTCACGGGTTATTTCTTCGAGTGCTTATTGCTAGTGTATAATGTTGTTACCAGCATACAAATACATTGTAAATTCAATATGAACAGGCACACGAATTCCGGTCGAATTGGTAGATGCATTCAGTGCTTACTAAAGTTTATTGTAAACAAACTGGATCTCCGGCTGATATGTCCAGCATTAGTCAATAGTTTACTATGCCGATAATAAATAATGATATGCATTTTTACAGAAACTTGAAAAAGCTATCTACAGTACCATATATCAGTGCCACCTTTCGCATTCAGTCGCTTTGTGAAAGGATTGCTTGTAAAGGAGATTGTAAAGCCAAGGAGCATACGCACTTATATATGCAAATTCTTCCTCCGCAATTTCGAAATACACAGACTAGCTCCGGACAATGCATGGCAGCAGCATTGGCCCGAAGCTAAGATAAGAGGCGTTGCTTCTAAAGCAGTTTCATGAAATTCTGATAAAGTGACCAAACAGCAAACTAACTTTCTATTCTGAATGAGATCGCTATTTCAAATGTAAGGCTGAGCACCTGGAGATATTGTAACAGTGCTCTCGAATTTTAGGAATTCGTGATAGCTACAAAACAAAAAACTTCAAGTTGACAAATGAAAAATTATTAGGTCAATAGAAGCCCAAATGTTGAATAAATCAACGTTTTAAAAACAACTATTAGGTTGGAAAGAGGTCTTCTTGTTTTTTAAAACGCCCCTTTTTTAAAACATCTCACAGCCAGCGGAAAAGGTGATTCTTATTGCTTCAACTTGCTGTAATGGTATTATATTGTAAGTGTAATTTAAACTCAAAAGTGCTTCTCAGAAACGGATATTCCACGTTGAAAAAGCGCGGGAGCACAACCTTCTGCTCTCTGCATTTCATTGAGGCCAAAACGCGTTAAAAGAGCCCGAGACATTTATGTACGGTAAACGTCAATAAAAGAAATGCTCAAGAGTAGTTCGTAAAATTTAAAAATGGTGTCCGAGATCCAAAGGACACTGCCCGTTAAGGCCGACAGCCTAAATTTGACAACAATCACCTGAAGGCATTTTCTGAAGGGACAAATAGCTCGGGAATCGGCCGTAAATAGCTAACCTTCTGTTCCTTATGTTTACACAGGAACTTTGGGAAGTTTGGGTATCCTATGAACTTCTGAATCCAAGAATTTACAGCTGCATCTCAGCATTGACCACGCATATCGAATGTCACGCAGCCATAATAGCAGATTTTTGCACAAAATTTTCACCACCAGTGAGAAGTGACATCTTGCGTCAGCATGAATCACGGATCAGAATGAATGGCTTCAGGTACCAAACGAAAGCCTATGGACCAACCAGACCTTTATCCAAAAGCGTTGTTTTGCGTTTGGTGGCACTGTAAAGGCCTGATTCACAGAGAATTGATTGCTACGAATTAGGTAGTTAATCGGTACATTTACTCGATCCAGTTGGATCGAGTCAATTATTCTATTAAGAGAAAGGACATAGTAAAAGAGGTAACAACATGAGAGCATATATGACCAAATTTTAAATGCGAGGCTTTGTGGTACCTTCCCAAATCTTGTGTCAACATATTTTTACCTTTCCCATTCAGTGGACAGTCAGTCAACTTTGTAGTTTTATCCCAGACACAGATCAAAAACTTAAAACGTTGTTGGAAAACCTATCCAAGCCGAAACCCGCTACCTTGTGGGAAGCCTAAGAATGTCGTGAATAATGACGGGACATACATAACAAAATAACTTACTGTGATATCTTCTACTAAAAATACTAGACGGTATTGCAATGTGGATTATGAAATTCTAGAATTCATGAATCGGAATTTTGTGACAATCGTACGGTCGACACTAGATTTATTGAAAAATAGGATTTGAATAACAAAAAAGAAAAGTGGTACCTTTTGTGAACTTGCACTAATTGCTATACCTAGAAGACAGACGTAGATGTAAATATACTAATTATAAATCAATTTCAACACACTTTATATTTTACATATTTTAATAATATGACGATGTTCGCAAAAATATATATAATTCTAATGTAAATATGTTTCTGAATGCAAATAAAATGTGTTTTATTAAAGATGAACTGAAGCTACAAACGCCCATTAGCGCAACGTGATCGGAAATTCCTAACTAAAAAGCACTACGTACCCTTTATGAATAATCTTCTCTACGAGGACATTTGTTGTCATATATTGGATGCAGCTATCCTCCGAAATGAAGCGGTCCATCCCCACCTATTGAATATAATATGAGTGAGTGTTAATGCTCTATTGTATTTTAACAATATACAGGTCCTCTGTAAAATGGAGCAGTAGTTCGAGTATATTGCTTCTAAGCACGATTCCTGTTTATCTGTAGTAAGAAATCTGTATAATGTACAATATTGTGTGTAGCCACTATTCGTAGTGTTTGAAGAAAGGTATTTCTTCATCAAACAAAAGCAGAAGCTCATTGTGTAAATAACCAGTTATTATTTAATGTGTTCAAAGTGGGCAAACCTTCATCGAAGTGAAACTTTCTTCTAGAAAGATGAAAGGCACATTTGACGTAAGAACTCGATAATTGACAATAAAAATGAAACTGCGCATCCTTGACAATCTTGGCGATTTATAAAAAGGCTCGAATCGTTCACGAAGACGTCGGTACAAATCTTATACCATAGAAGTCAGGCAGAAGGTCTCTAAGGATAACAAAGGCAACTAATTTTATACTTGTTATTTGTCTTTAGGCTCTCGGATGGAACAGCACTCTGTCTTTGATCCTTTTGGGGGCGAGTATTCATCGCGAATGCAAAAAATCAATCGTAGGAACAACGGGCGGCTTGCCCGCTATTCATAATATGTGTCCATTACTGGTAAAATTAATTTTAGGGCGCTCATATTTTAAGTGCCGTGTCCAGCCAAGCAGGCATCATGCCGCCATGTTTTTTCACAAAAATTTGTTACCGAGAAACCTTATTGGTATATTTTGGAAACTGTAGTAGGGCTGTGGATGGTTATCTCGTCGAATGGTGAGCTACATTTCTTTCAGCCAAATTCTTTTAGAACCTGTTTGCAAGAAAATCCTAATGCAAAATCAGTAGGCTAAAGATGTGAGTATGTTTTCTGTTATACGTTCAAATCTGTTAGATAACTATGCAGAGGGGAAAAGTTTAACATATTTTAATGTGAGAACACCGACGCACGAACTATCGCTGTTATGAAAGCTTTATATATACATGTAAAACAATATTTATGTATAGACTCGTGAGTAGTCTAACCACATTTGTTTCGTCCCAAATTGTCGCAAACATCCTACATATAAGGTGAGACTATGATTAGTGCTTCCGAAGCAATCCTAATTACAAGAGCGCAATTTAAAGACCAATTGTCCGAAAGAGTCTTGAAACGGCCCGCAGCTGACTAACGTATTATGTTCGCTCAAAATGCCAGTAAGAAAACCTTTATTTAAACTCTAAAAACACCTCACCATCTGGAGTACCTTATGTATTTAAGACTTCACTGGAGGACATAGAAGGAGTATGCCGAAACAACAGTTTCGTCTACTCATCATCATGAAAGGTCCTGCCCCTTTCCCGTTTGGGCCATTCACACTCGCATAAGACAACTTCGAGTGAATTTTGAACGAAAGCGGCCCGAACTCGTGGCTGGAAAAAAAAGACCGACTCGCTAGGCGCCTGCATGTGTTTTAATTGCAAGAGCAAGGGTAATTAAGGCCATAGTGCCTAAGCTGAGTGTAGCACGTTTCGATTACAAAATCGACGTGGTCGATGACTTGTTACTACTAAAGGTTATTTTGCCCTTGACAATACTCTATTCAGGGGTTTACAATGAGACCCTTGAAGCTCGCGTGCCTCTATGATGCCCAATGCTTTGTTGGCCGTTTTAGGCATAGTCAATAAAAAGCTGCAAGGAAAGTCCTTAATTACCACTAACCTCGCAAAGGATAGGATCCTGGGCAAAGTATTACTGGCAAAAAAGAATCCAATTTGTAAAAAAAAAAGCAGTTTAATTCTTGCACAGCCATTAAGGCATATATTTCACCGTAGGGACAGCTATGCATATGACAGTCCGGACAACAAATCCAAGTACTGTGCTACAGCATGATCGGGTTGCAAAATACTCTCGTTGAGGGCATATGTTCATTCCACACAGCCTTGCACGCATGAATACACTAAGCGTTTATCAAACGTTTGGTCACCGTTAGTTCACTACTTTAGAGCTGCTCAACGTGATAGACTTCATTTCTGGAGGCCGACTATGTACACACATATACATATATATGTACTAGATTGTCAAAGAAGTAATGGCAGTTTTTCTCAAAGTCACATACCTTAAATGCGACATGAATCGCATCTAGCAGAATTTTTTGTAATGCCTTCATTTAAAATTCAAACAAAACATTTCGAAGATAGGTGAGATTTATGCAAAAGAAATGCTATACCTAACAATTTGATTACGATAGAGGCCCAAATGCTGACCAAATCTATGAAAGAATTGTGTTGTTGACGGTTAAGACGCGCTGTGGGAAACAGCGACCCAAAAATGCTTCTGATCATAATGAAATCACATGAGATAAAAATGTTAGGATTGGAAATGGATCGTCGATTATAAACTACTGTCGGCTCGCAAAATGATTGACTCGGACCTTTGCTGTCAACAGCTAACAAAATTGCAATAATCATCGAAAATCAGCCTAAACTAGTCAAACAGAGCCAAACAGAAAAGACGCCGTCTTTAATCAGAAAATGCCGGACCAGATGCATACCGTCACAAGCCAAAGACAAAAAGAACTAGTGCAATCTTATACTCGGACTACGCACCGGCTGTTTGATCTGCAGAGCCTCTTAATGGTATCAATTGAAACATAAGGGAGTCTTTCACTTCCCCCTCAGGAAAGCGGTTTAGATTTAGAAATTTAATTCTCTATATACATTCTTAGCCGTTAAGGATACAATACCGATACTCAATGAATAATAATATTTATGCCGATAATTTGGACTTTTGTGCAGTAAAAACTAGCTGATTATATCTGTCTGTAAATGCCTAAATCTTGTCATTTTTATGTTTGCAAAAATCCCCATATTATATATTTAGTACATACAGACCATGCGCACTATTCGGGTCTATTAAACCACGATTTCGTCGGATCTAGATTTCAATCAGCAGATTACCGGAGTTATCTAAGCATAATTTTGTTCGTTTATTGTGAAAAATCCCGAATTGTAAATAAACCTTTATTGAGTTAGCTATTACTGATTTCACATACTGTTGTGAACTGCTACGACAATATATCAAAATACTAGTAATACTATATTAAGCATCTACAGTCGAAATAAAAAATATATTTCTTAGCTATGGAGAACAAAGAGTTATTTATCTAGTGTCGATTGCAATTTACATAAAGATTCTGGTATACGATTTAAAACGAGCAGCGTAATAATGATTTACGAATGATTAAGTGGTCTCATCTGTAGCAATAGCCAAAGGGGTAGTAATTAACAGGTTGTATTACCAACAACTCGTATTGCTAATAAACTGCGATGTTATATTTAATATTAATTGATATATTAAATTGGTGAGTAAATTATTTAGATAATTTTTAACCTTAAAGAAGTTAGCTCCATATTCTGTTTGCCCATATATTTTGAAGCTTTTTAGGCTCTATCTTTGCTACGCGTCCCCTGTAACGTTTATATTTTGCCTGGCTTTCTTGGTTATAGTTTTCTGTGCGCCTAAGTCCTGGGACCCAAAAACTTCCTATTGCACAATCCATTTTCATAATTTTCGTAAAAATGTGATTGAGACAACGACGGTTGTGTGCGAGATTAGGTAGAAATGGCCAATATTTTGCGGTATTTGCCAAAATTAGTTTCAGCACTTCAGAGCTAAAATTCCTGATTTGTACCACAAATCGATTCGTTCCGATTAATTGCCAGGAAAAGACGGCAACTGTCTACAGGCAATATTATTTGAAAATTCAATGAGTGACCTTAAAAGCGCTTTGCACTGTTTAGTGTTTACTGTCGTACGTTTTAAACCGTTTGCACGTATTGCGAAAAATCCTAGAAACAGAAAAATTGATTCTACACGAACCCAGCAGAATTGCCAATTTTAACTCTTTGCAACATATGTATCCCGTCGCTCACATAGCAAAGCCAAGGGTAATTCTTACAAATGGGTAGCTACCAGGGATAAAGGAGTACCTTATAACAGTGTGGATTTTCTGGAAAATACTGACAGATGAACTGTTTACGTATAATAAGGACGAATGCAGACCGTGACCCAATTAGAGTTGCCAAACTCGAAAAACGGTTCGATAAAGACGGACCTTGGAACAGACCAATCAATGATGGCGTAAAGCGGTCTTGTCATATGGTTTGTTATGGCTTCGGTGGCCCAAGAGGAAGCAATGAGAGGCTACGGTTAGGAAATTTCGTTAGTCCCGGCTTATAACCCAAACGCAATGCTATCGGATTTTATGTGTTAAGATCTATACTGTGTGGCCCAAAGGACAAGCAAGACATGAGTAAAGGCCCGAAAATGGGTTTATGAGTAGATCATTCTACACATCCCTCTTTTTTTGACTAAGAATTCGTCTTCTGTTGAGTACAGGAAGATTACGTATAACTAAAGAAATGCTTTTCGTATGGAAATTTTTTCTAACCGGGATCAGCATTTAAAGTGAGCAGAAAGACACACTTTTCTGACCCACCTAATATGCCTCAGTACACAAAATGGACTTTACAAGATGATTTTATGACTTTGCTTTATGAACTTTAATGAACAAGAAACTACGGGTACAGTCTTTGGGATATGGATGTCATCCACAGAGTATTCCACTGGAGGTTAAGATGCTTTTTTTCGCACACTTTATTCGACCTACATAAATGATGCAACTCAATGCAATTTATGCAGTTGCCTCTATGAATAAACCACCTTCACGATTTTTTGTTTTTGGCCATACGCTAATGATCTACACCAACGAATAGTCTTCGCGACCAGCCCCTCTTCTGTGGGGTACTAGTTAGCATATGCGCCGCTTTTTCTCTTATACAAAAAGATTCTGAAACATCCAAACTGTTCGGTACGTCGGTAACTTTACGTATAAGGTCTAAAATTACACAAAACCATTTTAGGTGGTATTTTGGAACGTTATCCACCTGTGCAAACTTTCGAATATCTTTTTTTTGATTTGTCTATAAACATTGGGCCTCACGTATACATGGTTGCCACGGTCTCATATATGTCAAACCTACGATGCTTGAAATACTCCAGTGTTAAAACGGATAACATATTCAAATTCAAGCCAATTCGTTTCTTCTACCCAGTTTAGCACGTGCAATGAAAACGCTCGACATATTTTATTAGAAACAGTGATCTAATTGATAGCGATAATTTAGGCGAAATGATGTCATGAAGACTTCCTTTCCTATAGGCTCTTACCTGATATCCACAGATCGTCCCACATTTCCAGTGACGTTCCCTGCATACAGTCTCGGCTACACTGATGGCAGCAATTCTTCGTGGTTGTGTCACGGCGATACGACAAAACTGACCTTGCCTGAAGAGCTTCTCCTCCAGCATTAGTTGTGGAACCTGTATAAATAGGTACATTCGTAAATCGCGATGCAGAGACGATAACCGCTCCCGTTAAAATGTTAAATCACACTTACGGTGGGACAAAATATTAAGTATAGGGACCTGCGTGATCTAAGTGACCGAAGCGCACCTGTTTGAATGTGTAGCCATGATAACCGTATATAATAAAAACGAACCATATTTCAGCGTTAGCAAATGGCTATCAAGGTATATGAATTTATACTCCGCTTCATAGGTTTGTTGGGGAAACCTCAGAGAAGTCCAGCAAGACCCATTTCGGCTAAACTACCTAATAAAGCTTCAACCTAGCCCTTTTTTAAACTTTCTAATCCTCTATACTACATAAAAGAGGTAAGTCCAAGGACTTGTTAACATGGAGTAAATAATTGTAATTGTTGAATAGAAGAAAAATAATGAGCATACTGGGTTTAAATAGCTTCCGAGGCCCTGGACGGGATTTCAACGGAAAACGAAACAAAAATACGTAAAAAAAAGTCATATATAAGATTTAGAGATATAAAATGTAAAGATGTAAAGATATTTGATACCAATTTATCCAGATCTTGGCTATTGAATTTACAAGCTTAGCCTTTAAAACCAAATCATGCGCAAGCACGAAAATTCGCAGGTTAAAATTTGAGTTGTAAAAGACCAACTTCTATCAAAATTATAATGAAGTCTCTTTTTGTATCCTTATTCCGTTCTGGTAGTGTTTACCTGCGTACTGCCCGCTTTCAAAGGTTCACAGTCCTCTATTATTCCTTCGAGACCGATGACAGATATAAGCTTTCAGAAATAGTTTTTCTGTAAAGTTCTCTAAAGAATTTAAAGATTCAAAGAAACGCACAAAATCTAGCTATCTTTGGTAATCTGTATTTAATTTTAAACTTATCCCTTGAGTGTCAATGTATATGCTTTGCTTGTATAAGTTACATTAATTAGTGATTCAAACTAATACCGGGTAATTTTAACAACTCTACATTTCTTCGAATTCTTTAATCCGCTCTTTACTTAAAAATGTTCATATTTGCATTCCCAGACGATTCCACTCTCAATAGTACTGGTCATTGTGTCCTATTGTTTATAGTTAGTAAGACTTAGCTAAGCATTACGTTTTTTTGAAATAAGAGATTAAAGCCCCAACTGTGGGAGATGTAAATTTACTTTAATCAAATTCCTGCCCGAATTTTGATTCACCCTAAACTTTAGCATTACCTACATAAATTTATCTTATTAGATTAACTTCTTAGTAATGATACATCAATATTTATAAAAAATACTGTTAAGCCTGTGCCAAATACATACTCTATGAGCGTTCATACATGCATATTTGATGTACGTAATTAGTATATAGGTTTTACACTCTGTTAGTATGACACTATAATATCCAATGTTGTCCATCACTAAATTATATAATTCAACCTAGCTTTGTGCAACGATTCCTTTTCCACAAGAGTTCATTTATCGTTGACATGCCCAACGGCACTGAACCGGTTACACCAACTTGATCGAACGATGTATTACACAGTCGAAAGGAAAAACATCTAAACTTCAAAATTTGCCTGCTTCTCAAACTTTCGTGACAAGTTCTGCAGTTGCAGAAGTTCTGCCAGCACCATTTGCTTAGAGCGTTGGAAGGAAATAATAAAAAGATCGGCCCCTATTACACCCTGATATCTTGACTGGCAAGCCGTACGTTTTTGTAACGGAAGTGTTAGTGAAATGACGTGTCGTTGTGCACTTATGTCGTTCTTCCAATATAAGCTATCCGACACAATAACTTTTTATAGCTGATCTCCAGCTATTGGTTTCACGAAAAGCGTTGGGTGTGGCTTCAAAATGCTGTCCTAGGTACTGCCATAATGCTGACAATGTGTGGGAAAGTTGTTAAATCGAAGAAGTTAGTAGTAGAGGTAGAAAAAGATAATTTCGAACTACCCTATCAAATCGTCACAAACAAGCTAAAAGAAATATCCCCTCACATACAGCTCTATAAAGGTAGCTCTGGCGGCCAACCATTATTTTTCCAAGGCAGTTTCCTGAGCAAATTACGCAAATTTGAATCGGTAAAAATAACGTCCCTATGATCACTGTGTAGCAAATGAAAAGCAACGTAACAACTAGCAATAGACAAAGCACCGTGTCCGGACGGAGTCTCTTGGGACTGTTGGCTGAAAAATGCCTAAGAATTTTTAGAAGTCTCGCAACTCAACTTCTTAGAAAAGGACAGTTTCCTAGGATTTGAAAAGAGGAGAAGTTAACGCTGGTCTCCAAGCCGAGAAATAAAACCAGACCAGCGATACACCAGCCGATTTTTTTGCTGAATAGGATGGTGAGGATAATGGAAAATATTATTTTTCATCAATGTCATAGACAGATTAGAAAAAAAATAGAATAAAAGGGGACTTTATAGGACTGTACGAGTTTTGCAGAAACAGATTCACTTTCGAAGCAGTCCAAGAGATATCGTCAAGGCGTATCACGAACGGGTAGAAAAAAATTTCAGGAAAAAAAATTGTCAGAAATGACGAAATTGCCCATGGCTAATTTTTATATGTCAGAAATACCTTTTGACAAATTATCGTAATGGCATTAAAAAAGGAGAAGATATCTTCTTACCAGACGGAGTCGCATACGTGGCACACGCAGATGACCCGGCGCTGCTAGTGAGGACGAGAACTGAATCGAGATTGGAGGACAAGTCGAACGGACATTGTTCTATCCGTTCAACGGGCAGTTGCTATCGGGGTAATTAGGACCTATCGAACAGTATGTACGAATGCTGTTCTCATCCTGGTTAGGATTATCTCTTAGAGTACTCTGGCAGACGAGAGGACTGAGCGATATGTAGACGGAGGTATATACCTCCAGAGTGCCTTGCAGAGAAAATAACAATGACCATGCGAGCGGATTGGACCACGGGCACGCTATAAGACCCGTAGTTTTATACTTGACATGAATAAGTGGTTTAATAAACCATATGAAGTAATCTAGGTGCCTACTAACCATGGGAAATTTCGAATGATCATGAAGAAAATCAATAGGAACTAGGTCATTATTTGCGTCTAATAAGATTGTCTGCTGAACGATTCGGAGCATACGATTTTTAGATGCGGAGTTTTCCAAGATATGAGGCGCTAAATGGGGTGTGGCCACATGTGAAGACAAATAAAAATATTACCGACGACAACGATTCATGGATCGTTTGAGTGGCTTTCCTTGAAAACATAATGAGAAAGTAGAGCTAAAAAAATCCAAAGGTTAAAAGTCGACGAAAAAGGGCGCCAAAAAATACAAAGAGAGGCACAAGCATTTTAGTTTGAGAAACCACCGTTCTCATGGATCCGAAATAATACTAAACGTCTAACGATCCATGTGCATGCGCATAGTGGAAGTACAAAATTTTTTGGTAAACCCTGGGTAACCATTATGGATGAATTAAACCACTTGGTAAGAAGGCAAGCTACATTTGTTTTGAATTTGACATAGCAGAGGAAAGCTTTGGAGCGGAACTGTCAGCAGTCTCCCTTCCGTCTATATGTGTCTAAAAAGCATTTTTTCCCACTTAAAAAAGTACTATTAAAGTAAGGGCTCAATAACAGCAATCTTGAGAGGCCGATTAAGAGAAAGTGTTATGGGTAGGGATTATGGTAAATGACAATTTCCTAACAAAGATGGCAAATAGCAAATTTGTCTGCAAAAATTTTAACATGAATCTCGAAATACTGTAGTGAAAGTGAAATACTGTACGAATTAGTAACCTCGAAAACCCTTCGCGTCAGCAAGAGAGTTTGCATCCGTACAAGCTGTGCCTTTCAAAGTTCAGTCTGGTTGTCTGGTTGGTTTTGTGATATAATAGTTGCCTTTGCATCTGTAGATATCTATGTATAAAATTACTAACGCAGCCGAGCCATGGAAAACACATTACTACATAGTCTTAATGGCATTTGGTGTCGTTGCTGTTTTTCTGTCCCCAATTAGATCATTGATTATCTGTCTACGCGACAGAAATTTAAATTTATACTACGTTAATATCACGCAGCAACTCAAAGTTGTGCGGGTAATTCGATTTTGGCCGCTGAATAAAGTGAATACTATTGTGACACTGCGAACTAGTTCCATAACCTAAAAAACGCTGCTTGCCTCACATAGCCAGGACAACGTATGGGTTTCGCGCAAAGGCCGATACGTTGCTCATTCACTCATTATATTTGTTGGAGGCAATGTTCCGTAGAAGCAAATGTTTCTATTATTCTTAATCTAAACTTAAAGTATCATTATGTATTCCTTGATGCTCATTGATTTTCTATGGACTACAGAATGTTCTTTTGAATGTTTTTTTCTTGTAAAAATAGCTAGTAGCATTTAGCTCCTTCTGACGCTCGAGAGTCGACATGGTCAGCAAAGAGATAACCCCCAGCACTCTTGTCAGTAGTGGATTCAAGCAAGGATTTCCTTGAGCGCAATGATAATAGCTTTGATGTGCTTGATGTTAGTTTCGGCAAGCACAATCGTCCAGGATTGTTTTTTCCACCATTGCCAGTCTTCTTTTATTTTCTTCAACAGGGATGTGAATGTCATCGTAGTTCCATACACTTCTAATTGCTCTATTGTGAACACGCTCGACCAGTCGTTGTTCAGATATGTCACTATCTGTTCATTGGTACGTTTTAGAATTGACACCAGTATTCTAAACTTGCCCTCAGCACAATCAATGAGTTCTAAAAGAATCTAAGTAACTTAAGAAGTTTCCTGTCAGAAATAGGTGCACCTGACGTTACCTAAAAGAATATATGATTCTATGAGAACCATTATGTTCGTTGATAAGGTGAACAAGTTTTCATGTAAACGAAATTCATTTAAAAGCCAGCTGATCGAAAGCGAATAGTGACATTCATATATGTGACTAGTATTTTAAATTTATTCTGTTTGGTTTGTTAGTGTTAGAAATAAAGACATTTGTGGTAAATTTGTAAGGTAAATAATTCCAAATGCAAATCGCTTTAATCGATTTAACATTAGTTTTTTTTTTTTGTTAAAATATATAAAAGGGCTATTTATCCGCTAATTCGTCTAAATATCTTATTTCAAGAATATCTTCTATTACAATTGACTGCTACAAACCCTGCTGCCAATAGCTGCTATCTCAGAAAACATAAACCATCTTTCTTACCGGTACCAAACCAATGCTTTGGTCAACTATTGTTACTAGGACATTTGTTACGATATCAACATTCAGCTGAACTGCAATCGACAGCTTATGATTTTAAGCCAATTATAAGCAGCATACGTGACTGTATCTAGAAAAATTTACATGACAGTACTTCACAACTACATCTTACCCCCGTATCTATTTATCCCGATCAATTTGTGTGGTGTCACATAAAAGATAAATTTTAGCTTTAAGCAGGCAATTCTCTCAGACTTCATCATGTTTACATGATTATATTATAAAAACAAATCAAGCGTAGTTAACCAAACATGTCATCTACTTTATTTATCGCTTCCGTTTATTTAAAATCACTTACTTGAAATAAGTATTTAAAGAAAACGCCATATGTCTGTTACACGTCAGGATAGTGCTGATCAGAAATGTGGCAATGTGTATTTTAATACTATTTTATCGAACTGATTTACAACTAAACGGTGAAATACGTGGCAAAGGAGACGTATTTCAGACGTTTAATCATCAGTTAATGCGTCAGTAATCAGTTATATCGGATTCTATCATCTCACAATGAAGAAATATTACTCACAGACTTCAGAGCACGTACGTAACGGCGCAAGTGCGATGTTTTTTGACTGTAAGCTACACATAAGTGAAAAGAGCCGGTGTGCATGAAATATCGGGTGTGTATCTCTGACGGGCATGTTCATTCAATGTGGCTACCATTTGTTCGAGTTCAATTTCATTCGAAGCCTAAGCTCCCAATAAGACTTATATGCACACATTTTTGCAACTTCTTAATAGTGGCAAGAAATGAGTCGTCGCTGTCATGTTAAGCGTTGTTAGACCCAATCCAATCATGGTTACATTACGACTTTTCAAAATTTGGTTGTTGATAGACATAAATATACCTGACGTGCTTTAAGTTTGAAACCGAGTGCACGTAAATCTCGTCTTGTACTGAGAGTCAGCTCTCTAAAGCAGTGCTTATTAGCAGTACCATACGTTAAACTCAATAACATTATTTTAGATACTCGGTCAATGACGTTTTTCTCGACTTTTTCTTATGAGTTGTTGCTGCCTGCGACTGTATTTAAACGAAAGTAGGTATTTTAATGAATTACTTTTTGCCTATGCTAGAGAGCGTCGTTTTCTTTTTATTTAACCGTTTATTTCACGTAACCTCCGTTTACCCTGTTTAAACTTACAGTTCGTGATCTCCATTGCCTGCAATTTTGTTTCGACTGTTCTCTTTGCAATGCCTTCTTGGTAGCACAAGTGAGTAAGTAAAGATATTCATCTTCACACAATAAAATGCAATGGAATCGAATGGGAGCTTCATGGCAGTTGTATATGCTTATTCCAGAATGTGCACGAATTCTCAGGCAGTTAATCCTGCACTAACTGATTTGTATAAACCGGTGCAGCACTTTGCTGCATGACCTGCCTTAAAAAATACGGCTATCTTTAGTCGCATAAGAGTTCGTAACACATGCAGACAAACTTTTTTGGTAAGTCGTTCATCTTTCTGCAAGAACTACGCTGGCATGGCGTCCTCTTTACTGAATATCACACTCAGAACATGAATTTTATTTAAAAAAAAAGATTCGAATTATCCCATACATTATTATCTCACAAATTATTATTACACACATGGATCGTAAACGAGTGTCTCTGCGATTCATTTCTGCATCAACGATAAGGGTTTCGTGGTCAGAGAACAGTCAAAAAAGGCAGTTTTCAGAGGACAGAAGAGTAACCGACCTCTATTAAATCTATTGGCGTCTCAAAAAACATTTGCCCGACCTTCATTACATATTATCTAAGGTCTTCGTAAATAATCACTCACATGATAGTTAAAGTTTTTGTTAATTATTTGGTTGAAATAGAAGTGTTACCAAGCATGCACTTCTGGATGGCGTCGATCAACCTTGGAGTAAGTTTTCTTTCTTTAGTCGTTGTATTGTGTTAGAATCTGTTTTTACCTTTTCTGCAGTTGCATTCTCATTGTCGATGCCGTACTGCCGCTTTAGAGTAACTACAGGGGTGCATAATGTCTACGAACATTTTGTCCACATGAAGAGATAATAATAATAGCTTACCTTGGCTTAAATTACGCATACGACCCAGTGCTGCCATCGCTGCGAATTTGTTTACCTACCACTTGGAGCAGACTTTTTTTCTAGTAACATGGGTTTTACATTAAGGCATTTGTTAAGCCGCAGGCGATCAAGCGTTTCAGCGGACTCAAATTGAGGTGTTTAGGCTCTTAATTTAACTGGAAATCAATCCCATAACTGCTAGAAACCCACATGAAAACATATAGATCACAGGCAAGCCAGCGGTCTTTTCTGTGACTGATGTTCGTCAATATAGTGAATACTTTTTCGTCCTTTAAAAATCAACCACAGCTTGGGGCTGCATGCCTCCGAAACGCCACCGTTAAATGTCTGAGCTCTTTTTTTTTACTCTTAGGCACCTTCAGTCTGACTTCAACAGCAGACTTGTACCCTAAGTGTTTGTAAACCATGTAATTCTCATAATTTTACTCCTGAATATCCAGAATCGTCAAAGGTACCTTTGTATCTTCTAAAATAATTGCAAACTTCTTACAGAGATTTTTCTGTCATGTACTGACGCTCTGAAACTCTTTAAATTCATAATCCTTTCACAATCAACTTAAAGCCGTTGATACCCGAAAATTTGACGCTGATATTTATGAAACGTGCTAATGATGCAAAATTTAAGTTATTCCAAGTTTTCGATCTGTTCCGATTAATTCAATATCCACCTTACTGTTAAGCTTACTTTTAATTGAGACATTTGTTAAACTCATAATCGAGTAAAACAAACGCCGACACGGAAACGCTGACTTACGTGCTATATTTATTAAAAAGTCTATCAAAAATATGCTTAGGAATATTCAACTATCCTTCAGAACGACTTAGGCCCCGAATTGACAAAAATATGGAAGTAAATGACAATTGTCGGCGTACACAAGTGTTAACCAAAAAAATATTTTCACCTAGATGCGGCTTTTTAGGAAGCGACATTTGTCCTAACGCATGTATTAACTCTATATACATTTTTTAATATATCTTATTATATTAATGCAAGTATATGCATGATTACAATTTAGCAACAGTCCACATCCAATCGAACCTGGGGCCGACCAAACTAAGGATCCCTGAAACTAGCAGGCACTCCGGAATTACGGGCGCCACCAGTCGGGTCGTTGTTAAAAGCAGGTCGGATGATTTCATGGTAGTCTGGAGGGTCACGTCACAAAAACCTACGTTCCAGAGCGCCGTATTCGCCTGTCGATATAGTAGGTAACTATAGGGTTACCGGCCCTGAAGCGGGTGATAGGAGGAATTATTTGACGACGAAGGGCTCGTAATGAAAGGCCGTTGGCGCAGAAGGCAGTGCAAACGAACTCATAGCGGAAATGGTGTACCGTACGAAGACTTCAACACGACAAACGTCCGTTTGAAGAAATGAACAAACGCTTAAAGCCGTTAACGAGCAGCCGGTAGCGATTTGGAAACGATCGCAGGGCAAAATCGTTCGAGAGCATGGATCCATGGAATGGTCAAAGAGTATGACGACTACTGTTAAAGCATGTGAAATTGCTCACATCGGATTTCATCGGAAGCCACTCTAAATTGAAATTATTAGCTTCGTAGCAATAGCATCAGTAATGTGCATGCAAGCGTTCAGGATTAAGAATTCTGATCTGCTTGATTAGGAAGATTCGTTGACACTTTCATTAACTTTCGCTTTTCGTGAAACGTTTGATTGCTAACGCTTATGAAACTGCTAAACGCTTACAACAGAGACAACTGGTTGTCCTTACGTAGTCTCGTACAATGAAATGTCGCTGCACCGATGTGAAGACTATCATGGTATTACTTGAAGCGATCCATTGAAGCAAAATCACGTTTAGAATATTCCTATCATAAGAATTTGCTCGGACCTGAGTCTTCTACGGGCATTTTATTCTCATTGTGCATTTGCGTTATGAGCACTTGTTATTTCATTCGAGCATATACAATAGCCGCAGTTGCATTGCATAAATCTAAAGCAAAATAATATTTACTCCATTCGAAGCTCGTAGAACAGACACGATACTCTTTGCAAACCCTCTACGAGTTCTCCATGTACTGCCAATAGTCACTGGTGACTCAGCAAATACGCACATGCACATACTTCGTGACAATGTTATCTTTTCTTTTAGATGCTTTACACCCTTTCTACCGGTTCGTTTTTGGTTGCCATAAGATTTCCTAACTTTATGAAGACCATTATTTACTTGCATTTTTTTTGTAGTTTTTGTATTTTTCAATATTTATGTGTTGTTTGCCTATATTTATGTACTTTCATCAAGCAATATTGGTAAAAGAAAACTCGTAAAGGTGCCGTTCAAAAACTCTACATACAAAAATGATAACGACTTGATATTCTAAAACCGATAACGAACCAAAAATCCCAAAAAAAGCGAAAGTTAAAAATGGCCAAAAGTTAAAAAAATGCAAAAAAGCACCAAAAATTTTAAGAAGACCAACTGTTAGAGTTTTTCGGAATGACCCAGTTGGTGTTCCATCTACATGAAACAGTCGTTAATTTTTTTTAACAAGCTAGGTGAGTCCAAAAAGGCTTCTTGAGCCAATTTGGTGAACTTTCGAAGTCTTTCAATTTGAGTCTTTGTTTGTTTCATAAAAACTGGCAGCATAATTGATTTGGGATAAAAGAACGCGCCAAAAATTACATGAATTTCGGCATCGCACCCTAATATATGTATCAGTTTTTTTATTTGGTAATACATTCTATCGAAATATTACCAATATGTTGTATATATATATAAGTTCCGTGATGAGCAATCGAGTTTGTTTTTAAATAATTATTGCAACGTATTGGTAATATTTCAATAGAATGTGTTACCAAATAAAAAAATTTACTTTTATATATATATAAAAGTAAATAGTACTGAAAACAAACTACTGTCACAAACCTGCGTAGTTTTGCCGCAACCTGTCGTCCCAATAACGATCGTCACAGGTTTATTATTTATACTTTGTAATATTGTTGACCAGGACCTCACCACCGGAAGATTCTTTTTTTTCGGTAAATTTAGTTCATCACTGAAATACTTTTCTGTCAAGCGCGCTGCCTCGAGTCTGAGCTTATCCTTTTCGGCGTCCACTTTCTCCATAATGAGGTCACTTAGCTGCAAGTAATCAATTTTTTGATGAGCTTAGCAATATATTATCGTATTATTATTTCACGAAAGAATATAACCAAAGTTTTAGTGGATGCTGGCGTCGTATTAAAATAATGACAATTATACGTTTCATTATAGTAATGATATCTATCTACGTAAATTCGATTAGTACATTTCTTGTCATGACGCAAGAAAATAATGAAGAAGAAACTGTAAAAAGGATAAGAAAAAATATCATGAGAAGATTACTGTTGTTGTACTACACTTGCATAATAATTAAGATTATCTGTTCAAGTACGAACTAATAATAAGAAAAAAAAAGTGCGTGAATGGTGGCGCTTATGTATATTACCCTAATAACAGTGGAGGAGACACGAAAACGTTACATTAGCTTCCCTACTTCCACACCTGTACATATTAACTACACCTTTGCCTGGTACGAAAGTAGCCAAACTGGACCGGGCTCTTTGCGAACAAATTGCTGCTATTTGATCTCGAAATGTCAAAGCTGCGATTAAATGAAATAAAAACCTCAACTAACACGTAAGCATATTGTTCAAAAAGCTCTTGTGAAATGAAATACAGACAAAACTGGCCGTTTGATAAGTGTCTATCTCTTTCTCTTCTACGAGTCCTGTAGTCAGATAATAAACTTTTGATTATTTTTGAGAATACATATAGCGTCATATAAAATCAGTATGTTTCAGCACTTCCCATTGCTGGTGGAATGATGTTAAATTGCATTTAGTGTGCTTGATACCCTGTGTACCGTTCGCCTATTATATTCGTTCCTATTTGGTTGCTTCTCTACCCTAACCTAAAACTTGACAATCGAGTATCGATGCCCCATTTGTTTTTTTCAGAAATTGCCGCTCCGTGTGAATGCTGATACAGGCGACCCTACATTTACCCTCTACTGTACTAAAAAATGAGTTGCAGAGCATAAATCGACCGGCAGAGTACTTCGTGACTTCTGTTACTAAGTCAAGTGCTGTCTATAACTGATAATGTAACTAGCTTTCTATAATAATATAGTTACTAATATCATACTAGAGAAAGTCGTAAATAATGAATTTACAGAGTAATTTATGATTTTCTGTTCAAATCGAGCTATTGTGGTAAAAGGACATCAGGTTATATGTCGCACAACGTATGCAGTTGAAGCTCACAATTATAAGTTCTCGCAAGTTTTCAGCAATTATGTACGACCGAACTAACACGTAACACAAACGATGAAACCAGATTAAACAGCACCTAAAAATATATTTTACAGTGGTAGGCAAATTGTCATTCCGGTATAAGCAAAAATAAAATTCAATGATGAATTCGTTCATCGATGCGGCTGGATACTGAGAGAGTCGAATGGATTAACCTCTCTCGGAATCCCAATAAGCCTCTCGAAAAACATGAACAAATGATTCAGCAGTTTACATGTATTGTGTTATTGTGTACACAATACTCTAAGAACAGAAAATTGAGCTGGTTTTGAAATGAAACCAAATTATAATATAACATTCAGCGGTGTTACAAATAGACACCTTCTTGCGTTTCCATCCAAGGTGCGTTAGTGAAATCGAAATAATTCGTTTTTGTTATTATAACCACAGATTGTATTCAAAGATAGTAATTAACATACTTTTCCTGTTTATGTCTCTTTAGATGCATTCCTAATGACCAATGTAGTTCAATGCAATTGGATTAATTGCGCATATTGCATAGTTTCTTCAGCCCTTGCTTGTAGCTACGACTTTCTATTATCGACCTGCTCGTCGATGCATAGAATTATTTTCTGTATTTTTTAGTACTTGAATGGATAACTGTTAGCAACAGTGTTCGCTGTCGATTGTAAGTAAGCAAAAAAACTTATTGTATTGTGTACGGTGCCTGTGTCGCCAATTAATGTTTTTGGGTTACACTTAGAACGAAAACGTTTCCGGTTTTTCCTTCGAATGCTTGCAGTTGCCTTCAAAAAATAACAGGCTCTATAGAACTTCCAATAACACGCATTACTGGTTAGCAGAAATATATATCTGAAAATTATCCGAATTTAGCTTACGTTGTACAGAAGGCATCAAAGCGAAAATTGGGTTATCAAAAATATTGATTTCGCTTAACGGAATTACATAATAACTACAATTTATTTTAAAAATATACTGCAATTGTAGGGCTAATAAAAAAAAGCTCGCACAAGGAATTTCCTTTAAAGCTCAACATATATACACTGTCTGTTTATATGTCTGTATATGTCATACATGTATGTATGACCTATAAATACATATGTGCAATGTCTATTTCATGTCGTTCACAGGTTTAATTGATTTAGAAGACAAGGTGTTTACAATGCTATTTGACTACTAGTGTAGTATCATTCATGAAAACTAGTTATTTTTTTCTGGTATGAATATTTTTTTAATCAAAAGAGTAAGTAAATCTTTTTCAATTACATTACTATTTGTGTGACCGTAAAAACTGATTTTCTTATACTTATTCCTATCAGTAGTGGTATATTTCTGATAACAGTTGGCGTTAGATTGCGTATTAATCTGTTGATATTAACCGTTAATTTTTTATTTACCAGATGGCAGTATCTTAGTACATTGGACACGTTTTTGTTGTATGTAGGTTAATCCACCGATACGACAAACACTTTCTGCAAATGTAGTAAATTAATTCAAGTGTTACAATTAGGTGTTCAAAATATGATGGAAATAATAAACTATTGCAACGAAAAGTAAAGCTGAGAATTAAGATGTTTAGCACAAGTAAGTAGGCGCATTGCTTCCGCAGTCTGAAAATTACTTAATTGGAGCAATTTAGTACAATTAAAAAAGCACTATATGGTAAGAGGCAGCCCTCACGCTGTACTGTTTTTCCGATCCTAAGAATACCTGCTGTGGATCTTTTCGGTTTTTGTCGTAAGTTTGCAATGTTTGCATAACAGGTAACCTAAGATAATTCTTCAAAAAGAAGGAGATCATTTAGCGCTAGGCATATACCCACCGTATGAGCATCACCATGGATTTTATTACTATTAATACCGAGAAAAAGAATATTTTGGCTTTTAAATTTCATTACAACTTCCTTAGAGAGCTACGGTTCTAATATCGTATAATATACGAAGTATAATGAGATAGGATAATGAGTGACTTTTAGATATGCTGTGTGAGTAGTGTAATATCATATAATTTTTACTTAACTCATCATCATACTGCATTTAATTTAATGTATTAAATACAAAACAATTCTCCAGTCAAGCAAATGCTTTCAGAAGAAAGGAAGACGCTAGAACAAAAAATTGAGTTATCCCAGCTGTGTTTAGCTCCATCTTCATCTATGGACACGATATAGTAATCTTTAAAACGCTCAGTAAATAACAGCAGATAATTAACTATTTTTACTGGTGCTGTTAAAGCGTCGAAACGTCGATGTGAGAAAAAAAACATTTAATTAAGGATAACGTGTGAACGTAAAAAATAATGTTTGGTGACTGGCTTTCAATGAGGAATTTTTGCGCCTGAATGCGAAATAGCAAATTTTGATACTGATCCGCATGATAACAGGCAATCTTTTATTGTTATTATTATCATCGATAAGTCTATTTTTACAATCTGTTCCTTTTAGAGCCTAAGACAACACGACAAAATGCATCTATATATCTGATATAACACACTAAACTAGATTAGACATTGGCATAATTGTCTGCGCTTCCTTGTTAGTAACCGGCTCTGTAGTTTGTTTTCTACATAGTGCCGAAGAAATAACTAATGTAGTTTAAATCTACTGAAATTATATGTTTTAAGAAATAAACTTGCAACAAAGGTTTACCTGTTTAAACAAAAGTATCGTCAACCGAGGGTAACTGACACAGATGCTATAATTTTTAATTAAACTAAGTTCTACGAGTACTAATAAAAACTCATAAACACATTTTTCGCAATCTTTATTCAATGCCGTTATCACTTCGCCTCTTGAGTGTAAGGTAAAAAACACTGCTAATAACGTAGTTTCTCGATTGAATAGTAAAAGCACGTGTTTCTCCACTCTTCGTGTTTGGCATTTATTAGTTTGTAAGGCATAATTTTCTTCATTTCATACATTCGCTACGTATCGGTATATGATATGTAAAGGTGACAAACCTATAAATTAAATATATTATAAAAAAGTAAAATTACTTGCAGCAGTGGGCAGTTTTAACTTCGACCACAACAACAGACAATTAGTTTACGCGTTTTTTGGCGCACAATTATTTACATAGAGAAATTATACTTACATTATGGCATTTTAATAACGTTTCGATAAGCCGCTCACGCGTCTAGTAATTTAGCGCATGCGTAAGTACTCTGTCGTATGATCACTGTTTGCGTATGCTAAACCTTAAAAATAAGCAAAGAACGTAATTCACAAATTTCTCTGATCGCATGCACCAATCCGCGCCTCTAAAGATAAACAACTTCGACTGATGTGGTAGTTCTATAAACTTTCATAAGTCTGACGCATTAATGTTACTAGTTTTATCCTTTATTCTACTTAATTATGAGTGAGCATGCTATAGATGATAAAATAATTAAATGTAGATACCTCATGTACCATCTTAGTGTATCTATAAGTTACGTTCTAACTCAAAAGTTTAAGCAAAGCAACCGCTTGGTGCTTCTCTGATCGCTAATAAAAACCCAACTTCGATCGTATTATGCACAAAAAAGTCTTTGTTCCGGAAGTTTTTTGCAACTTGGTAGCAGGGAGCCTTGCCGATTTATAAAAAAAATACTAGTGGGAGCGCGTCTTCTATTCATAAGCGAGTATTAAACATTTATGATAATAGTGTTTATAAACGACTATAAATAAATCAAAGTTCAAATAAGCTTTGCAACATGCATTCGACATAGCTTACTTAGCGGCTGACTATCCTCTTACTTATTCATTCTTGGATTCTGAATGGTGTCACACCTTTTCCGTGCTTCTGAGAATGCACGGAATTATTGTCATACATTCGAGTCTATCTTTACCAAACTTTTTAGGTTAACAAATATGACAAATGAGTTACATTCAGCATATTCAAAACTAATACAGATTATGAATGCTTTGATTCGATCCAGTAGCATCGGGTCTAGGTGGCAAAATTGAAGGTTGTCGATTAATTGGTTTAGATCAAAACTGGATCGCATGTCTGAAGGCTTTAAGCAGCACAAGCCGCCGAGTGTCATGCTCGCATGACCGTTAGACGGGACAGTTACCTGTAGTAACTTGTAAACGAAGTAAGACTTGAGAAACATCAGCAGTTTGCGACATTCGTTTTCCATAATTACTTCCACTTGATAGTGAAATAAGAATAAACACTCGAAAGAGATGAATTATTTTATAAGCAGCTTAGTTTCACGTAAAATCAAAATGGAAAAACCTTGCTTCTGAGTAATATTTTATTGAATACATTTAGAGTATTTAGAAATATCGTTTATACTGTGGAAATCCCTTCGTTCAGTACTATAAAGCTGAATATAAAAAAGTGGCAAGTAAAATTATCCACCTAACCCTCTTAATAGGTCAAAGTAAAGTTGTTGTCGTATTGTAGCAACTCGCAATTATTAGAAGAACTCGACATGTTTCTTACTGAAACGTCGAATCAGTTATGATGTTGTTATTATATGTTAGGTATTCATACAAATTCATAACGCTTACTTTGAAGTAAGATATTACTACTCTCGTAGAATAGAATTACCTCGCTCATTTTCCAAGTGACCGTAATTCTAATGTTCTGTCATGAGCGTCGTATTGAATTCTTTATGGATCACAAAATGTTAACGTTTTGTAAATTAAGTCACCCTTATTTCCCTGAATGTATCTAACTCTTTCTTGCCTTTCTTAGGTGTCAAGCTTTTCTTACAACCCCAGACATCGTTAGCATTAATCGTATAAACATAACTAAGCACTTATGGGAGGAAAAACAATAGATAGGCATGATAAGCATAGACTAATACGTAATATAATGATACAAGAGTACAGTTTAGGGTTTAGTGGAGGGTATACTTCATATGAAAAGTCATGATAAGTTTGCTTAGATACTGAAACGTCTGCAGTCTTGGAGCATGCTTTCCAAATTACTATTTTCCAAAACTGACGTTTCAGAAAATTAGAATGATTCGTCCCCAACAACTGATGCGATAGTTTTCATTTGTCCTCGATTTGTCTTTCTATGATTAGGATAAGCAGAACCTCTACACACCTATACTGCCGCTACCAGTCGCCCTTGATGTAAAGCTAGGCAATAATTCGAATGTATATAAGACTGCTATGAACGAACGTTTAGAAAAAAATACTTGATATAACTTGAGTATGCTTGAAATTACACCAACGTTGCTAAGACAAAATCATTGCATTAACATCTAACAGCTGACACTAAACATCTTAGCAGTATTCAAGAAGCTTTTAAGCATTTAATGAACTCTCCTTCAACAACCGTCTCGATCTACCGAGAAATAAACATTTTTGCGTTTTCTCGGCATCTTCAAGGATAACTGACTCTTATTTGATAAGCTATTTTCGTCCTTTGTGGTGCACCGTTAATTCGAACCAGACGATATCACAAAATTTAGCAGACGACGAAGTTAGTGATTCGTAGACCTACTACAACATTCGACCGTCCTGCCTGCTATGCACTGTAGACTTGTGGTCGGCTGGTTTGGTGGTTTATGCTGGTGTGTATTCTTTTTTCTTGCGATTAAGTCTTGTCCTATTCGTGCGTGTGTATTAGGTGGATACAACCGGCTCAGTTAGCTATTTTGTTCGTATAAACCTTTGCTGGTTCTGTTCGAGGAATAGTCAAAATGGCGGTTGCCAGTGCGAGCTTCACCGGCGTCCGTCTATCACACCTAACCTCTTGTGGTGAGCTACAAGGCAAAGAAGATGGTGTTCTGCGGCTACAACCCCTGGATCAAACTGAGAACTTTCTCTTGCGATTTTTCAAAGGTGGGCTGCAAACTTTACCCTGAAAGGATTGAGATGCTATTTTAACAGGTCATTATTAGCTTTTCTTGTGTATCCATATATACCCGCATCGTATAGACCAATCCATTAGTCGATTATTCGTACTGAAATAATGACAAGCTTGTAAGTAAGTAGAAATACAATTGTACTCGATGGCAAGATATAATCACAAACAAACGGGTAGCGTTTCACAAAAACTAAACGGCTCCCGTATTTACGAAGCATATACTAAATCTACACTGAGCTTGGCTCTGATACATACACAACACAACAGTTAATATTTTCAGTTGAATCAATGACAATTACCTTCATGGCAACCCATATGTTTACGAGTGTCCCAATAACGGAAATAGATATACCTATATCTATTTATTCATATCAAACCTACCATTGTGATGGTAGATGAGACGCGGAAAGTGAAACAAGAACTTCCTGGTCTTCATGCTTACATCACTTTAAACGATCACAGACAGGTGCTCATGCCAAAGCTTATGTACAATTATCGAATAATTCGATCATGTTAACATTCTAATACAACAGCACTGGCAGCGTCCATAAGATGACAATAAAAACGGTGGACATATATGACCACGTGTTGAAGTGTTTCTAAATTGCGTACGTTGCCTTACTTATGCAAGATTAAAGGTCAGTAGTAATTACATTAATTTTGATGTGCTGACGAAATATTCGACGTATTTTCATTTTTTCTTAAAACCGTTCTCCAAAGAAAGAGACATAACTATTTCCTCTCGAGCGAGAGTAACGGAAATTTGACGTTAAGGGGAATACCATAATATCATCGGATGTAAATCTTGATTGGTTTAAATTTTTACTAAACAATTACGCATATATCTTTTACACATGTTTACATACATCAGTCACGCACACAATATATTTCAACATATGCAGTAAATCATTCGGCAAGAGTGGGAGAGCAAAGCTTGTTTTGTTTTACCGAGACGGTGCTTTTTAAGCTACGGTTTTTTAAATTGCTTCCTTGCCCACTATTTATATTATCGGTATGACTGGTGACAATGTCACAATATTATGCATTATCCTGTTCATTGAACTCATAATAGTCACTAAGCCCCAACTATAAGCAAGGGTATAACTGATGCGGACACACAAATGAAATTCTGGCTGACCAAAAGACTGATTCGACTCGCGGATTGTTTTAATCGAATATTTAACACCTAATAGATAAACCGGTTTTTAGTACGATACGGCAGAGGGGACTGTGACGTTGGCTGATCAAAATGACGAGCCGAACAATTGCTGTCATTAAGTAAATATGTTCCGCATTACAGATGCTAACGCAGACATGCCGGCTGCAAGTGCGCACCTTGAGATTGAAGTGTTTAAGGATAGCGATGTTTGCCGCGTGGGCTCAACGGCTTTCGTTGTAAATCATCAGAAGGGTACAATTTTGATTCATTTCGAGGACCAAAAACAACGTGAGGCTCTCGCCAGCGCAATCAGCAAGTAAGATGAAAAATATAATCTTTGATTATTGTGTTTAATGCTATGTGAATTAACGCATCTAATAAAAATTTGAGCCGAGTTCAACTTGTATTGAGATCAACTAGCTAAGGCATACTACCAGTTTCGATTCTGACGTAACGTATTTCAAATTTCATTTCAACAGGTTTCAAAAAGGAGATGCGCACAACATCTTTTCGGAACGAACGGAGGAGTCCTCAGCTTCGCAATATTTCCAATTCTATGGTTACTTATCGCAACAGCAGAATATGATGCAAGATTACTGGCGCACAGCAACATATCAACGCGCTGTTCTTTCGAACGTTGAGGACTTTCGTGGCAAGGTTATCCTTGATGTTGGAGCTGGCTCAGGAATTTTATCATTCTTTGCTGCTCAGGCGGGTGCCGCTCGTGTTTACGGCATCGAAGCATCATCAATTGCGAAACATGCCGAAAGCTTAGTGTACGCTAATCGACTACAACAATTAATTAAGCTTGTGCCCGGCAAAGTCGAGGAAGTATCCATTCCTGAGAAAGTGGACTTGATTATCTCAGAACCAATGGGCTACATGCTTTATAATGAGCGTATGCTCGAGAGTTATTTGCACGCGAAGAAATTCCTCAAGCCCGGTGGCAAGATGTTTCCTAGCCTGGGAGACTTGCATATAGCTCCGTTTTCTGATGCTGCCTTATTTATGGAGCAGATGAACAAGGCCAATTTTTGGTGCCAGAACTCATTTCATGGCGTCGACCTTACTTGTTTACGAGAGGCAGCTATAAAGGAGTATTTTAATCAACCTGTCGTCGATACATTTGATATGCGTATCTTGCTTGCGCAGTCTGTTGTGCATTCCGTAAACTTTGAAAAAGCGGATGAGGTAGATCTGCATAAGATCGATATTCCGCTTGAATATGTTGTCACGCAGAGCGGCGAGTTGCATGGTCTGGCTTTCTGGTTTGATGTAGCCTTTGTAGGCAGCCAACAAACAGTCTATCTTTCAACGGCTCCCTCGCAGCCTTTAACTCATTGGTATCAAGTTCGATGTCTTGTGGAAAAGCCAATGATAGTAACTAAGGGCCAGGTCCTCGACGGTCGCTGCAAACTAATAGCTAACAAACGTCAGAGCTACGACGTGGAAATCGAGATCGGTATTCGTGGTACGCAGGTGCGCGCGCGAAATACTTTGGACCTCAAGAATCCGTTCTTCCGGTAGGGTTAAAACACATATAAAACATGATTTTCTTAAAAAACAATGCCAATTTTGAATCTGGCGGTATGATAATGTCTAAATACATTTTTTCAAAAAAGTATTGAAATTCAGCAGTACATAACCGACTGGGCTGTTTTTATGCGCTTGTAAACAGATAAAGCAGGTGTGTGAAACTTCAATTGTACTCAGGACAAAAAGCAAGGAGCAGCCGAATTTAATTTTTGAATGTAAATAGGTGTAAACATATGTTACCTCAAGTATAACAATAAGCAATTTAGTTTACAATAGCTGTGATCGGCTTCGCGACTTTCAGGGTAACATCAGTAATTTTTTGCCCTGATTAATTGAAACACAAAGTGTATGCCTTATAT
>NW_019214364.1:175809-179267 GCF_002532875.2 Varroa jacobsoni | reverse complement strand
ATAAAGCATATAGCTTTAAGAGTTGAACTATTTTTAAAACTTCATTTATTGGTTATTCACAGCTATGCGGGTCAGCCAGTCCAAGCACCGCCCGGCTTCTGCGAAACCTCGCCTTCTCAGGATTATTGGACGCAAGCAGCTACAGACGTGCATAATACAGGTACAATTTACTTAAAAGGTACTTACCATCGTAACATTGGAGGAAAGTATTAGGTTGGTACATTAGTAAAAGCTGTTCTCCTTTTAACATTAACGCCATTAAAAAAAACGCAGCGTTTTACTCAAATTTTAGCGACAAATGTATCTACTTGTCATCACTTTTCGCGACATTCTCTTCCCTCTCAATTTATTCGGTCTTTATTATCAAGTTTTTAGGTGCCTGTTGAAAAGCCCGCCCAAGCAGGTTTTGAGATGAACCGACTAGAAACTAATTACTATTATCAGTGATTGGAAGAGACAAGAATTTATAGGCTTGGGATCTGGATAATACAGATGTTGCAAAAAAGCCTTCCATTGGAACTTCTCCAGGGTGGCTTTAACAATCTTGTTTCGTACAGCTGTGTCGTCATGGAAAAGGATTACCTCCGCCGGATTTATTTTGTTGGATAGCCTCGTTCAATCGATAAAAACTGGGCTATATACAGATTCTTGTTGGGCCGTTTTTGTTCTTAAACATTTCTCAGTGTATAGAATCTTCAGTTCTATAATACGCAAGTCGTGGTCTTTCCTGAACGAAAACTAGGTCTAACTCCGGGATTAAGTTTATTTTAGAGTTAGCTGTCTTTTTCCGCTTTATATCGACGTGAATAATACACTTGTAGCCCCTGTTACAATTGTACGTAGAAATCTTTTATTATTGCAGTGCGTTGCCGGGTGCCGGGCCAGATTGAGGATCAATAAGATGTATCTCCCTCTGCTCATCACTTAGTTCATTGCACACCCAGGCTGTCTGACAAGTGTAGTGAAAACTGGCCTGAGCTTGACTCGAAATTCCGTTCACTGCATAATGAATTTGCTAAAAATTCATACCACAGAAATAATTAGTAAATAACAGAGGTAAAAGAAAATTAAAAATACATGCCCTTTTTAGCATAGTGAATAGCAATCCGCACCAGTTACATATGTCAGAGTACATCTTGCTTACTCAGTCCCGTTCATCTTGCTTACTCAGTCCCGTTTAGCTGTATGTTTAAAGGTAACGGAATTATTTTATCGGGATTTTTCGTCGGCGAGGTTTTTGTCAACTAAAACTGGTCTCTGAAGGAACAGTAGACTGTCATCTTTAACAACATTTAAAACCAAATAGTTTTCCACAAAAATGTCATAATGAAGTGTCTTGTTTTCAATCGAAAACTATAGAATCACTGGCTTTAGAACCATTACGTGTGCATTTATACTGTTACCACTCAAATTTTTGAAATAGCAAAAAAAGGTTATCTTAATGCAATCAGCAACCATCAGAGGAAAACCCTGGAAGGTTATTTCACAGACGTTTTTCTCATTTATGTGGGTTCTCAATTAACAGGGACACCTTGGATGTCGCCACCTGCCACCACTTGGATGTCACTCGAATCAGGATACTAGGGTATTTTATCCACCCAGCTACATGTCGGTTAATGCGCAAACAAAAGAGCAGTATTCTCGTGAAAAAAGTGGTGTCGATCACTAGTTGGCAAATGCCGGTGACGCGTCTGTCCAGTTGTTTACAAGGCTGAAGGTGAATTCAAGACTCTAGTTCGTGGGTCAGGCTCAATAAGGCTTTTGTTTGGCACTCAATGCTCACGATGAGGGAAGGGTCCTTTCTGCACTATTAGAGGTCAATGGGATCTCTGGCGTATAACGAGACCCAGTTTGCTTAGTCCTTTTTTAGGTCACTATGAAAAGACTAACAAGTTATCCTATATTTGATATCTTGGTCACATTCTGGATGATACAATTGTATATGATTCTTAATCTCATGTTTGACCTGACTAATAATAAGGCTTCTACCGAAGTGAGCTAGCTTCTAGTTCTTTTTTCGCCACAATGATACGTTCTAGGGGATAACTATAACGTTCGACTCTTAGTTAATCAGAAGCTCATATAACTGCGTAAAGCGTAAAGAGCAGTTTGCGTTTCTACTAGTTTCGGCATAAACCTCTGCATGGCAGTAAGGTTTGCACTTGCGCTTTCAAAAGACGAGCCGTAATATTAAAATAAAAGCATTAGGGAAGCGCAGTTCTCGGAATACGCAGCATGGTTGGTTACTTATGTATCTTCACCTATTGGAGAAGTTTACAAGTCAGCGCTTTATGAATAGATTGGAAAAAGCGAGTTCACAAACTCAACAGATCATTGGCCATTGAAATTTGAAGGATGACATCGTACAGCAATATGCGGCATCTTCTTTGGACCTCAGATTTTACGGCAACATGTTTAATTGTTAAACTTATTGATCAACAATGCTATTAGATCCCGGCTGTTCCGTAGCGTTCGCTAATGCCATACCAAAATAGTCGTTAAGTAATTTGACTAGGCACTCCATTACCAGAATTACGGCATTTTATTATTAGAGAAATAGGTTTTTGTTTGTAATATAAACTACGCCACTATTCCGTGCTTGGCCGTTTATTTCTATGATTTCGTATTTTAAGATTCTCATCAACTGCATTTTTTTCAAATACGTCCGCAACAATATCTCCGCTCTAAATTTCAATTTTTATGGATTAGAGTAGCCGATGCTTAGAAACATGATTTTTAAACATTAGCTTAAGCTTAATTGGAATACCCAGTTGGTTGAGTTTATCCGGCCGTCCGACCGGCTTCGGTTGCACCTTCTTTACCTTTTAACTTAATTCTATAAAATCTTAACTCTATTAAAGCTAAAACCTCTAGCCGGAGTACTAGCAGTGAGGCACTTCAGCCCGTGGAAAGAGGACAATTTAAATTACCTTTGGCGTACATGTTAGTCATATTTAGACTTTATGGAAAAAGTCTATATATATATATATATATATATATATATATATATATAAAACCTATATGGAAATAGGTTTGCAATTGGCAGTACGGGTGCCAATTTTGATGTTCAAAATCAGCTGTCACAGCAGCGTAAAATACGACTCGCAGCGTGGGTAGCAGTCATTAGCTAGCAGTTGTTGTACGACAGGTACCCACAGATATACTGGGGAGAATACCACGGGTAGCGTATATTATATTCCAATAATATTAACAATAATACTATGTATTTTCCTTTAAGACCTGATGGAGCTTAACAAACGTATTTTTCTAATGAGACTATGGAGAGCCGACGCATTTTCTCGCCAAACGTCACGCCAAACATGTATGTAAAAGCGACATGACAGGTATCACTAACAGAAATTTGTGATGGTATGAGAATTATAACTTCGATGTAGAGGCTGAGGACGTGCGTGCGAAAAACCTTTTTTCAGGTCAGCTACTTGCCTAATGAATATATA
>NW_019214364.1:135559-175709 GCF_002532875.2 Varroa jacobsoni | reverse complement strand
ATATTTGTGAGAATATTTTAAATTCACGATGTTTGATTCTCCAGATTTAAAGTGGAATTTTTTTGTGGCTGGAGCTCTAATGATACCTGTATGAAGCTATGATCCATTATTTTACCTGGTACCAGTCAAATGCTAAAGAGTCGATAAAGCTTCAGTTCTAGGGAGTAAGGTCTCTTTTTTCGATACACTTTAACAGAATTAGAGAAGTAATCTATTTTGCTAGGTTATCTAATGGTATCATGACAAATGCTTGAAATAGTGAGCAGTAACCACAATTATACTTGATACTGATGAAGAAAAGTCGTATGTGGTTTTGAAGATCCGTTATTTTCTCCAAATCCAATCTTCAGTATAAGATTTTCTTTCAACTACCTCCAATAATGTCATCAGGTTGTCGCATTAAACAAGATACCTTTTCGAGTTTTGTCAAAGTACACTATTTTGTTGAGAAAAGTTTATGCTATGGTACTTCAAGAAAAATCAAGGGAGATTGATTGGAGAAGATTGATGGAAAGTATATCTAATATGGTAATTACTGTTTGTTGTGAATGAAATAGGTACTGACTGAAAAAAACACTCCTTACACGTTTGTCCTCACTTCTTTACCAAAGCAGTGATTCCCATACAATCACGTATACTTAAGTATTCTGTCATGTCTGTTTTACGTGCGTATATCATTGTGTATCTAAGTATTTACATAGTAAGAGAACAATGTCACAGCGCCCCGCCATTTCGGTAAAACAATGTTGCTTTTACCTCTTATATTACTCTGAAAAGACCGATCTCCATCTTTGAAACGCTTTGTGTGCAAACGAAAATTGAGACATCCTTTGTTTAGTAATTTCATGGATAAGTACTGACTTTATTACATGCTATAAAAGGGAAGCTACTATCATTCTTCTTGCCATTATTGGTCCCTGTGAAGCCACAGTTGGTAACCTAGCCTGGTTCAAATCCGGGCGTTCGACACTTCGTTCTTTTCCGGGAGGGGCCAACCCACCATTTACTCCCTACAAACAATTTTAGTACCAGACGTAAAACACAAAAAACAGTATTTAATTAATGAATTTTTTTAATTCGTTCATCGAACAAAATGATGGATTTTTATTGCCGCAATTATGCGTAGTTTCGCGCGAGTTATGAAAGCTGTGCATATGTGGGGGACCATGCATATTTGTCAGTAGTAGCAAAATTGTGTAGGTTTCTAAACACTAAACCTTTTTATTTATTAAGGATTAATTTATTTATTAAAAATTTATCAAAATCTAATCACATCTGTATTCATAGATGCATTGAAAGGGCAGTCATACGTTTGTGCATCAAACCCTAAGCACATCAATACGTGTACAACCTTGTTTAGATTTCTACAAAATGTCTGAAGTAGTTTTTTTAGACTAACAAACAATTACGATTAAAGTGGCTTATATAAAATAATTTCACATATGACCACGATGATCTAACAGATATTGTACATATCTAATATCGATTTTGATACTAATATTTTTTCGAAGGCTATCCATTAGTATCAAAATGTTTTTAACCCATGTTGCCGAACCAACTAAGAAAAACAAAGGTGTTCATATTTCTCATAGAGAAAAAGACTGGTTAAAGACTGGTTGTGTTATGATCAGCAAACTTTCGGGTACCGGAGAGCGTAAATGCAACAGACGGGATGTGTTCTTTCACATTTAGTTATCAGTTAGTTTTGTTAAATTGACATTCGCTTTGCGTTCAACTGCTTGCTAAGAGACCCACCCCACTAACGGACCAAGCATATGACAACCCTCTCTTACTATAGCGCACCACCTTGCTATTTACGAGAAAAGGTGTTCAGCAAGACAGCCCCCTCGGTTTCGCATTGTTTAACCCCGTAGTAAAGGTTTGGTAGATGAAAATGATCATATGATTTTGTCCTCCGTGGGAAGCCGGAAGCTTCACAGAATTGAGGTCTTAGGTATTAATATACGCTCCGGTCTTTTCATTAATGTAATTAGACATTAACTAGGTACCAATGCTGGCTCGCTTTGGTTAAGTATTTCGTAACTTCCTACCTCTGGTCACACCGACGCTCAAAAGGACCCTTAAGCTTTTCCTTTTTTTCCGCCCGAGAAATTTTGAGGGCCGCTTCTGTGCTTACATGCGAAAAACTGTATGGTCTTAAGAGTGACTGCTACCGCTATAGACCCGTAATGCTGTTTTTTTTCAGAGAGCTTTGTTTTCGATTGCAAGGATTGTGTCCTGGAAGTACGTTTGACCGAGAGGATCTGCTAGTCCAGCTAACAGTTGATAAAGAGGCAAGGATTTGTTTACGTCGGTCCGAGATCATCCATTGGCTTCGCTGTGCAATTCAGCATAATAGATAATCTCGTTTAGCAGTCTACCTATCAAGTTAACCTGTCAGCGGTGGTGAATGTTCTCGACTTACGATTCTTTAGGTTTTGGGCCCAAGCGCGTTTTCTTGCGGTGTCTTGTTCATTCGTTAGGATTTTGCTAGACAATTAGTGCACTCCCATAGCAGTCTAGGAGGTTTCCGATTGTCACTACTATAGTGAACCGGTTTAGACTTTGCTCAGGGCCGTCTATATTTATGACGTGCGAGCCAAACTTCAAGACACTCCATCAACGAAATATTTGTGCTATTTCGCTGCAACATCCATTTCACTGATCTCTGTCGTACAAACGGTGAACCACCTGGTAGATACACAATAATTTTTTTGAAGTTTTGGTTTTGGACAGCACTTAATCCAGAAACAACACACCCGGCCCATATAGTCAACGAACCCTAATAACTAAAGCCGTATACTGATAGAAAATATACGGCTTTGTTGGTTGTTGGTGAGGTTGGCCACATGGGCTAGATGTTTTTCCTCTGGACTAATCTGTATGAATGTACTGAAATTTGTATGTATTTCAAGCATTAATGTGAAATATTAGGTGGACTCGGTACCTATTCAAGCAATAGTTTACAAACGGTGGCAGAGGGTCCTCGGGAGAAGGATTACAGGTGTACAGTAGGTTTTAACGCTGGGTTTTCCGTAAGACATTAAAAGTAACAATATTATTTTTAAGTATAGTACGATAATAGGAGCATAGGAAAACGTACCATTGTTGGAAAAGAATGTGCACTTATATATGTCACGCTCATCGTCTACAGCTGTTGCTTAATATTATTATTAATGCATCTTAGTATTATTGGTACGTCTTGGCCAATTTTAATAATTTGTATTTTTAACACTAGTCATTTGGAATGTCGGTTTCAGTATTGGTTGTCCCTAAGATGATCATTAGGTAAAGCTAGTGTTCGAATTGTCCAACCTAATTTTGGGTAGTCTTGATTCAATGAAGCAAGCGCAATATTTATTAGCCATACTTATGTTTACATTTAGCTTACTAATTTCGTCATCTTATTTACCGCACTTACTAATCTACTGCAATATTATCAACTCTTCTCATATCTTTTCTTTTAGCAAACACGACTGATATGGTGAATGTTAATGGCCAAATGATGCAGCTGGCCACGTCAGGACAAATGAATGGCACGGCAGATCCTACGGGTGATAAGTATAAAGCGCAGCTGCAGGTAAGGTTTTCTTTATGTGACCAGCCTAGTTAATCAGCTACTATTTGGCGAATATATCAGAGAACTGCAATCACCTTAAACATTGACGGATATGTGCAGGTTCTTATCTAAGGGTCTTCGCTATTATCCCAGCATTCGAAGTCATTAAGTCTAATGTTCGAAGTCTTTAAAATGACCTCATACATTTCAAAAACCGGTGCAGAGGCTGTTTTGAATAAAAACTAAGCTTTGCGAAGCAAAAACGTTCGAGTTTGTTTTGTGGACACAGTTAAAAGGTTTGAACTAAAAACCCAGGGTTCGTTGTCTATACAGTCTCGCATAATTAAATAGGTTTTTTTTTGCTTCTCACTGTAGTTTGTGTTACGCGCAGCTTTTTAAGGGCTCAGTTTTTGTCTAGCATAACAATAATGATGAGTAAAAATATAAATATAAACAAATCATAATCATAGTAGAAAAGCGTGCGAGGTGTTGGAAATGTAGACGCATGAAAACGGGGGCGAAAGAGGCGTTGAACATATGTAAGACATTAGTGTCTAGATATTACAAGTTTATAAGCTTTCCATAAGTTATGCTTTCGTTGTCACACGCTTCCAGGGTATTCCAGTGCCCTCTTCAATCGGGGCTGGCATTGCGCCCACATTGGTGGGCCACCCAGTTCAGACAATTGTATTAGGAGACTCCACACTTGCCGGTCAGAGTTCTTTTCAGCAGCAGCAGCAGCAACAACAGCAGCAAATCCAGCATACGCATACTTATCCAGCAACGTCGCACACTCAATAACAATAATAAGTTGTGCAGTGTGGAATTCCCAAAAAAAACAACATTCAGACGTTACCGCAGTCACGGAAGTCTATAAGTATGTTTCTTTAACGAGTATGTTAAAGAAAACATCGCTGGCTAATTTCTTTCCAAGACGAAAAGTTGACATTGAAGCTAATCTGAAATTTTATTTTGCAATGCCCTGCGTTTAACGAAAGTTTGCAGCTAACACTCTAAGTAGTTGTTGGCGGCCGAATAAAAAAAATCGTTATATGTTAGAGGCAATGTATATCCTGAATTGTGTCGATGTAAACTCAACGAGACACCCGTCAAATCAAATGATAATAATGAAGTGAAATTTAAAATGTGATGAAGTAGCAACAGATGACTTGTTTTGCAGATGTATCGTTTTCAGCCTCTTTTGCACACATAATTGTACCACTTTGGGCTTCATCCACACATGTGACATGTTAAAAAAAACTTACATTTTTAGCTTCAGAACACCTGCCCTGTGCAGTATTGAACTGTCAGCTTGGAAAAGTCGATGCTCGTCAACAACACCAGTAACTGTATGAGTGATTGCATGTTGAGTGAAACGTCTGAATCGAGTAGTGTTTGGGTTGGTAATTTGGAAGTTGTGGTGGCTAATTAGTAATAGTATTGATTGACTCATTTGTGTCTAGAAGAGCACCGAGCGAATGGGACTACTCTACATACACGAAGTTATGAATGGACCAATTGGCTGATGTGGTTTTTAGGTAGTATAGGGCCTTTTACAAGGGTCAAGCGGGTCAGGTTTTTCGAGACATATGAATTTTTTCTACCTCACTAATTTTACTCAAGACCTTTCTCATCATTCAATTGTTGTCAAATATTGCTCCTTTCAAAGTGGCTATGAGGTCTGGGTTGGTCGAGGAGCTACTAAGCAATATCGTAGCAGTCCGTCATTATGCGTAGGCTACTTAAAGCAATGAGTTTGGCGAAATGACAATGTAAATTATTCGTTTGTATTGATTATAGCTCTATTACTGAACGGGTCTTACTTGTGTACTTGCTTAAATGATTGAGGATAGATATAAATGATTGAGGATAAACATATTGACCCGATTTGTCCTAAAAATCACGTAAACATGATACAGAAAGTATGTGTGAAAAAAATTGATTTACTCTCAGAAAATTGTGAAGTGGCATAGAAAATGTTTTTGAGTTCAACCTTTACCGTAAAGACAAACTATTAAGCATAAAAGGTTTTATAGCATACAAGCATAATGTCTGCAAAATGTATTTACCTAAAGTATGTTGGTCTTCCGTTGTTCAAGGAGACCCTTGTTAAAAACTGTAATTCTGCAACTCATAATTATAATTCGTTATTTCCTTTGCTCGTTCGTATGAACGCCTAATGAAAAGTAATTATGACTGAAAAAGCTGTATAGAGTATTGCGCTAGATTGCGAAAAACTCACGTTCTAAGAAAAGACAATTTGAGGGCAAAAACAATTGGCGACCACGACTATGAGATAGCATATCAATACACGGCAACATGATTAATCTTTAGTGGGATATGTTATATTGCGCAAAATCGGTTTTAAATAGGATGAAAAGAGAAGTTAAAATATTCTTTAATCAGTTTTTTTCGAGTAGAAACCTTTGTCAGGAATACTGATTAGTAAAACTTTTGTTTAGAGATACGAGAACGTTGAAAATAAAAAGTTAATTGGAGAAGCTGTGGTTGCCTATCTCTAACAAAACAGACGTGTAACATATATACATATATATTTATATGTAAATATGTGTATATATATATGTATATATATGTATATATATATATGTATATATGTATATATATATATGTGTATATACACAAGCTGCTCACCAATTTTGACTATTAATAATAATATTAAAATAGAGGTTATCTAGCTAACAGAATAGTACAAGCGATATACCAGTAGGTGAAGCCCAACGCTTACGGGACTATTTAAGATGATCATGAAGATATTAAATAAAACATTTCATACACATACAGATGCATATAAAGGAGGCGTATGTATTATTATTGAGTGTACATACATGCACATATAATTAAATTAGAACAAGAAGTGTAACTGAATCGAATGGAGATGCAGTAAATGCAACTTAGCAGATGAACGCCATTTCGGATATTTAGTTATGCGCCGAATGAAACTAACGGGGTCGTAGAATAATGACCCAGCGCTTCCTGAAAGACGAGTAACGGCAATAATAAAATTGGAAAAATTTCTGGTGAATTTATATCTACTACGTTATGACCCCTATAATAATGCCTTACAAAGAGCTTTCGGTCCTAACAAGTTTACAGAAACCTGAGAAGCGACAAGTATCATCAACTCTGTAGGACTCTGTCGGATAAACCTTGTGTGGTAAAGACAATTGAGAAGAAAATTAGTATGTTCATAAAGTGACATTATATTGACGATCTTCCGTTAGGTTCATGTAATCTTTTTATATAGGCTGAACCATTTCCATATAACGAAAATGTCTCATGTTAATTAGAATGATTCTTTTTTCAATAAGTGTTTCTGGTTAGCAAAGCGTAAGACATGTTCAAGAGCGGTAGGGTATTCTAGACGGCTAGCTGCCATTAGAGTTAGAAGAAGTACTTGATATGATGCGAAGTCTGAAGGATCATAAGCCAAGCACTCCTGTGCCTATGCACTATTTGCCAATATTGAATCTCCGTCTTAAGCTCTGCGAGTCCAGTTTGTCTCTGATCAGACTCAGCCAAAACCAGACCATATGTGACCAACCTCCGGCCAAATTATTTCAAAGGGGGACAACATTGTGCTATATTAATGTTTGTTGCAAAATCACCCATTGAATCATAAGTTTCTCTATTTGACTATATTTTCATGTATCCTCCCGTCTATTACCTCACGGTCGTTAGCTATGAGTTATGGTTTCCGTTCAGCCACTATCACCCGGTTACGGGCCTAATGTTCGATGTCGTTATGAGCTTACTTCATATAATGATGATGGTAAACTAGGTAGATGTTGGTTACCAAGAGCCTTCACGATACTCGGAATCCTACACACTACGAATGGCTTATGCAGAATCAGCTACTTCGACTATTGACCCTGTAAATCGCATACAATGGGGATAAAATGTAATCATTAAGAGAGCATAACATCGTGGACATTGACATAATTTGGAGGCACAGAATTTCGAGATTGATTTTTTGGCCATGACTCATCTCATTGTCAGAGTATATCTGAATAAAAAAGCATTTTGCATCATTACTCAAAGAATGTCTTTGTAAGTTGAGGTGTGAATCATGCCGAGTGTGGGAATGATTAACTATGGACGTATGTGTAGAATAACTGCAAGCCTACCATTATAAACCTCGACAGGATAAACTTGCAGATACCTGAACAAAACACGAAATAGCTTTACAGCAGTAAGGTTTCCATGTTTTGTCTCTTGGACAGTTTGACAGCGTTGCAATGTACTATAAACGGTGCATTTTCTTTAGTCAATTCAAACATTGGATGCTGCAATGACTTCTAATTCAGCCCTTCTAAATCATGCTTGATTTTTAAATATATTTTAGTGCGTGCAGCAGATTTTTGCAAATAAGCACTCTCGACTGTATTGAGAGGTTGATGTTGCAAACCCCTAGATTTCGGGACGCTGGTTTCTTAAGTATAGTTAAAATAGTATATGTCAACGAAGGTAGATTGTAAGCAGGTAAGACACCAAGTATTTTTACCAAGACACGTAAGGCAAGTAAGATACCCTGGTATATCTTTAAGATTATCCAGTAGTTTCAAGAAGAGGGCGCAAGTATTTTATTTTAAGAAATTATTGGGCTTACAATAGGGAATTTATAGATCGATTGTTGTGAGAGCAAAAATATATCTACCGCCTTTTGTGATATCTCGCAAAACCACAGACAGAGTGCTGTAGCAGCTAAACAGTGTATGACTGCACTATATTGCATTTTCGAAGACATCATCAGTAAAGCTTTAACTAAATGTGGAATTTTTCAATCAAAACGCATATAATTTTAATGCCAATTAATAGTCTCACAACGATATTCACCCTTCTGATTGAACGTTATTAAATTTACATGTAGTGTTAATTTATTAATTAATACGATTACTGCGGCAAGATTTGCAACACTGATCCATTAACTAGTTGCCGTACTGTCGAATTACTTCCATCTTTATTTTCGCTCTGAAAAATTATCAGAAAAATAAAAACTATTTCAGTATACTGAGGGCAAGAGATTTGCTATGCTGCTCTCCAGATACAGGTGCAATACGAACAAATCAACATGCATACGAATACTTAAAAATTTCCGAGTAGCTTGAGTTATCTCAGACATAGAATTAATATGAATAAAGTTTTTATTTTAAATATTTATTCTGAACTTGGGATGGCACGGTGTCTCATACTTCATCATATATCTTCGTTTGCCTATATATATAGCATTCATTTCTGACTACTAGGTGCGATGAATGCGGATAATCTTAACATGTATACGAGACTACTGTATAACTATAGATAGTTGTTTCGGGAATCCCCTGCAGCCTCTTAACCATCTCTGTAGAGTCTCCTGCAGTTACCCACTGTAATTACTTCGTGCCCTAAACGAATAGAATACTGGTCTATACGTGATATAACCTTCACTGTACGAATCAGTGTTGCATAGGCATCTTTTAATGCCACAATAAGAAAACAATTTTATTTTGACGCAAAACAGTAATTGAAATATATTAGGTTAATGATGTTAACTGAAATAACGAGCGAGACTAGTAAAACTAGTAAGTTAAGAGTTCTAAGTGAGTGGTAGTGGTATAAGAGGGCGAAGACAGGAGGTAAGCAGACAAACGATGATTGACTGCTATGTAAAGAATAATATGTATAGCAGTTATAAACAATTATATGCTCAAAAATTAGTAAAATAATAAAATAAGGGTAAAAAATAAGAATTCAGTGTGTAAGGTGGCTTGTATAGGTAATTCTAGAACTCATGAGAAGGCTCACATAGTATACCGTCACAAACCAGGCGTTTTGTGGTTAAAATTATACTACTATGTGTACAGTTGTATCATGGCTAGAAACCCAAGCCACATTTGCTATACATCAAGGTATAAATGACTTGATCAACAGGTAAGAGAGTAGATTAAAGCCTATAAGAACGTCATTGAACAACAGCAAGCAAGTATTATTTAAGTGTTATCAGCGCATATTTGTAACAGTTTTAATAGCATTATTCGTACTTAATATGCAACTAGCTCTTTGGCTACTGATGTTCACAACTACTAGTTTCATTCCGGATTGGTTAATACGTCACATGACGCACCAGGGAAAGTTGGACGCCGCGGTTGATTGCTTATACTATATATTTATAAAACATGGTCACTACTAATGTATATATCCTGTTTCAGGAAACCGCTCCGAAAAACTGCGTGTTTGACAAATAAATGCCCTAACTAAATCATGTTTCCATCTTTTTAGTAACAATAAAAAGTTTTCAACAATTTTCTGAAATATTATTGATTGTCCTTAAGTTCGTAGTTCATTTATGATTAGTTTTTGCAGCATAAATAAAATTGGATGAGGTGAGAACAAACCCAAGTCCTTGAGGAAATTTATGGACCACATGAACCCAATCTTTCGGCTGACCAGCGGTCAAGATGTGGTTCTCGTTTTTGAAGTAATAACTTGAGCACCGAAAATAGGCCATGTGTATATCGATTCTCTTACTAGATTGTAGAATTCTTACTGTGCTCAATCAGAACTATCGCATGAGCCTTTGTTAGATTCCAGAAAATTAATGAGCATCTAAATCGACCGTTCAACAACAATCACGTCGGTCAAGCAGACATGTGGCTTTTCCATGATTTGACTAATCACCAACTAAAAAACCGAGGGTATTCTAAGACTGAACATGCAAAACCCTTTTCTCGCGAAAAGAGTTACGGATAATTTAACTCAGTAAAATATATTCGCCTTCCTCAAATAAATCGCAACGGCTGTTTTATAACAACATTTAATAAAAATCTGCCCTTATGAACAATTCTGGGAATATCAGAAACAATATATTCGAGATCGCTAAGATGCTAGGTTTCCTAACGAAATGAGATGCTACAAACTATGGATGATGAAACGTGGATAATTTACAATAACATCACTTTTTAGTCAGATTATAATTAGAGGAAAGTAATGCCCTTCACACGAAAGCTAAAGCCAGACCTTATGGAAAAAAATGTTATGCTATGCATTTATTGGAACTGCAGAGGAGTGCTTTTCTGTAAGTTTCCTTCAAACAACAAAAACAATAGCTCAATTATGTACTATGAACAGCTCAGCTATTTGAAGTAAAGCATCAGCAAAAAAGACAGCTATGATCAATAGGAGAGGAGTGATACTTGATTACGACAACACTCGGCTTCTTGCATTTTTAGTAACTTGCCGAAATGTAGTCCTTGCTTTACTTCTTCAAGTGATCATTTTCTCTGATGCTGGCAGAATTTTTTTAGAACGTGTAAAAACAACATTCACTACTTTTTTTTTAATGTAAAATTAAGTAAAATCCCGATGCGAACAACAGGACAACTGATAATAGAAGTAATAATAATGATAATACAGCTGCTATGTTTTTTATAGGACCGCTCGGCTGATATTTACATTTGCTTTTTCCCTTTCGCCATCAAATCCAAGATGGCGACATTTATTGTCACGCAGCCGGTTTTAAGAGCATTACATTTCTATTTTGTAATACCGTAAGGTTGCATTAAAAAAATGCTCTCGAACTTACTTCGAACTTACAGTGGCATCGAAACGTTATTCCGGGCAAGTAGCTTGCCGATCCTTTCTTCAGTTTACAGTAGTATACGGAACTTGCATATTACACCAGTTCTGTGTGCGGAGCCCCTTAGGAAGAAAAAAAGGATAGATCCTCAGATCTTGAGGATGCGCGAACAAAGGAAAATTAGGAAAATTGAAAAAGGCATTAGGTGAGATATTTACGTACAGTTTCGATTGTGCATACTTTGTATTCATTCATTTATTAATTACATCTTTGAATGCATGTTAATATAATACTGAATATATATTGAACTATATTTCTTCTATCAATCTCTAAGGGGACTTTATTTAACAAAAACTTCGTAGTTCGCGTTCCAATTCTCACTGAAACCAAACGCAAAATTTTTCTGAACTCCCGAGAATTTCTGATATCTTTACTCCTATTGGTTGCACTCTGCATGTGTCAGAATGTTTTCGGCAACCAGGTAACTTTCTTATGTCCTTTTCTCTGATTACGTTGCCTGTTTCTTATGTGTATCAAACTTTTCAAAAACTATTTTCAAATTACAGTTTAATGGGTTGGTATCAAAGGCTTACAAAGATTACTTAGTATTAACCTTAGTTTATATATATTTTAGTTTAAATACAGGTGACACCTAGCTAAATAAGTGTCGTGCTGGGGCTTGGAACTAAAGCAATATTGGTTGAAACTCCCACATCTTATATAGGAACTTTTTAATAAAGTTATTGCTGTAACTCTTAGCTTGATCTGTTAGAGAATGTACAGAATTTATTAACGATTTTTTATACGTTTTTGTATAATCATTCAGACACAATAGATTTAATTCAAAAAAATAATTGTTTAAGCTGCTCACGAAACTGGCTGCGGACATTAAACCCTGAGAAAGCAGATTATGGTCTTGAAAGCTCTTACTGAGGCATGAGCTTTCTGATTTTTAATGAAAAATTAACTATATTCTATTTATATTCCAGACTGCTGAAAAGACATGGAAAAAAATTGAAACCAATAGATGAAATGGAAGTTTCGCCACGACTCCAAAAGGAATTAGGTCTCCGTAAACGAAATAGCGAGCCGATCACAGATAATGTCATATCTTTTAGGGAGGATTTGATGCGAGCATGGGGTAATATTAGATCTCTACAATACCGCGAAGAGGCTAAGGTGAGAGAAGCGTAAGTTCTTATTATTTTTTTTTAAATGATATATAGTCAGCATCTTAAATAAATATGTAACCTAAAAACCTCACAATGAGATTTAACGTGAGACTAATAGAAATTTATCCTTATCGTTAAACGTTTCTTAATATTTTGAGTGGCCTGTCGGACAGACAACAAAGACTAACGACTTTTGAAATACATTTTTCCTCATTGCTTCTCTTCCATTTTTGGTTGGTCCAAGGTTAACATAACCATCCCAGTATATATTTATAGAACAAAGAATATGAAATATATCCGTTAATCTCTCAAAAGATCGCGTATCTTTCTAAACATTTTGTAAATAACTGGTAATTAGTTAAGTTGTTCGTTTTGGCAGAATTTTTTTAATTGTTATTTTTATGACCCGACTGGCAAACAGTTTATTTGATTCTATAAATTTAACAACTTTTCATCTTTATTTACACGAAAACTTCTATATGCTTAAATGATAGACATTCTTGTTAGAGTATATTACTGAAGCTCAAAAATGTTCCATAGGCCATGGGCCTTACATATACATTTCGTAAACAATATTGAAAATATGGATTGGAGCGGCTGACACCAGAGAATCAAATGAAGTACACATGCATTGAGCGAGAAGGCATATTTGAATAATATGATTATTGCCCTACAAATAATACTCAATTAGTATCCACTTCTCCGATATAAATTGCAGTTACTGTCGAAATGGAAACGTACGAACGAAAGCTTATATAAACCAGGTTCACAGCAAACGCTATTGTCGTATCGTGCATGCATATATTAAAATATACTACAACACTTTCAGTAGACTTTTTATCTACACATTCGCGCGTTGGGCGTTCAATCGGTTCCATTAATTTTGGATTACCTTTACCAAAAGTACATAGAAAAATAATATTTGATTTATTGCCGAAAACCAATGGAACCGTCCGATGAAAAGCTTACCACGCTTTCTCACGTGTTACTAAAAAACGAATATTAGAGTATGGCTACATAAAGCAACCAACAAAAGCACCTTTCAGTTGCTCTAATCATAAGGTTTTTGATAAAATTATTATCTCATTGTCCAAAAAATTGCATGAGTTTTATCTGATATTTCGTGTGTCTCTCCTATTTCTCTCTATTTCTGCTATTTCTATTATGTCTAACTGTAAGCGATGCGTGGATATCGAGGTACCTTGATCAGCCTATAGATATGTGTAAGCTCTTCTCAGTGTGCATCAATGATACATTCTGCATCTTCCCATATGTAAATATTGTTTTGCATGCTGGGAATATCTCCCGCATCATAAAGAAGTCTCTTATTTCATAGTCAATTATCTGCCCATTTAGTAATGACGTTCTAGAATTGCCATTCATTAGAAGTTGCTTTTACATACGTTTTATTAACTTTACTGAGCAAAAATGTATATGCGCTCGAAAACTTAATAACTTAATAAACTGTGAAATCGGATAAATATTTCATTCACAGCGACAGCGCTATCGACATATACCTCAGATTAAACGCTCCTGAGATATTAAGACTAGCTTTGGGCTATCGCTGATCACCTTGACAAATAATGCGGGTATGCTGGCATCAGAAGATACGCTTGTTAATTTCAATGATTTCAAGGACTAGGTTTTTTTAATCAAGAAATCAGAGAGTTCATAATTTGGAATAAACTTTCTTTCATACATAGGTTTTTTTGAAACAGAGAATGCGCGCTTCTTGGCTCGCCTTTTTGACTACGTGCTTGGCAGCAATGGCTGGCCGCAGAAACGCCTGCGTTGAATCAAATCATAAAAAGACATATGCTGAACATTTTGACTCATTTCGTCAACTTTATCTAGACCGTTTTACTTATTGCACGTTGGCATGATAAACATCTTCATCCTGTACACTATAGGTCGCAAATTATCCTGATTTAAATCTCAAATCTACATCGCTCCGAAATTGTGAGGGTCACAATTTTGTCGCGAAATGTTTGTCATCCCGCAATTCAGTTTTACACTTTTATATACAGAGCTGCGTATTAGCCGTTAAGGGTACTGCCTAGGAACTACGATCGCGTAGGTCGTAACTAATCCTGCTCTTGTTTAACACAAAAGTCAGTCAGTATCTCAGGTGTACCAACCTACAGCTAGAAAACTAGACTGTTAAATAGACATTGCATCAATTCGATTAAGATCCTTGTAACATTATATATAAATGTGTTATATAATTCAATGCAATTTAATTTGAGCTAACAAACTAATTAGTATTCCTACGAGAACGAGATAGGGATAACGGTACCAGCTGACTCTGGGGCTCAAAAGGCCAAATTGAAAGACGCATACCTTCAAGAAAAACTCAAGAAAAAACTTCGAGAGGCACTGGGGTACTTAAGTTACTTAAAATATGTTGGTAGTTGCTAGGAAGGATGCTATCTTTTAGTAGCTTAAATTACGCTTGCCGAGAGCCAAAAAGATTCTATTGATTTAAGCTTCTTAATTAATTTGGATAAATGAAATGATTTAGTACTGATTAGAATACAGAAATAAAATAAATAAATGTAATAAATAGATAAATGTGACTTATTTTGATATTAAGAATCGAGTGAATGTTTTAAACTACAATCCGAATAATTGGAGCGATCTATTACTTGCAATAATACAAGTAGGAGATACTCTGGTGTTTTTGTGACCTACAGATTATACAAGCAATGGTTGAGTGTCAATGTAAAGCATTAGAGGAACTTCGATTTGCTAGCCCCACACTATATCAGGCGGCTGTCCAGCCTGATGAGCAGTTGTTGCCAGTAAAGTTCTTAGTCCTCACCGAGACGCCAGCTATCAAGAATTACGACGTACCGGATGGGAAGTACATCGACGTATCAAAAAAATGGAGGCCTTAAGTATGCTTGGCGCAGACTAAGTTAGAGAACCCAGCAAATGGCAGTAAAGGCCGCATCTAATACAACCAAGAAATCGTTTAATTAGCATAAACGTTACCGTTACAACAAGGGGATCAGGTAGAACTGATTTACCTACTTTGACCAAAATACTTCGACCGCTTTGTTGGCAGCTTTATACAGTAATATTCTTGTTCTTCATTCGACAGTTCATGTTTTTAGAATAAAAAAATGAAGTAACTTAAAAATAAGCTCTTGTGTTTTACTTAACATTACCTGGAAGTCGTAAAGCTCAGACTCCCAGATTTGTTCCAAATCTTTCGGAATAAATATATCAAAATATATACAAAGACGACTTGAACTTGAATAATTTTTTTGTGTTTCGAACAGCGGTTGGTATACAAAGATTAATTATCTCTAATCTACTTGTTCTTTCAAAACGTCGACAGTAGAGCCGATAGCTTTCTTTATCATGAATAATATGCACTAGCCTTTGATTGTTACACGCAAGAAATGCTCGTTCTATAATGAAACATTTAACTAATTTTAATTGAAGGCTTGTAAATATCTTTAGTAATACCTTGTATTTAAAGTTGATTTGATTGTGATAACTTTGTTTTTGTCCGTACCAAACTGTTTGTTTATTTTTATACACAGTTCGAAGATTTTCCTCTCCTCTGTAAGTTCATTGTAATTTTGCTGTGTAACGAAATTTTGTGTCGAGTACAAGTTTTAGAGATGGATGTTCTAAACGAAAAGAACGAAATGAAAAAAAAACGCATTTTCTACACTTACCTTATTTCTTCTTTTACTGAGATCAATGAATTAGCCTGGACTAATTTCGCCGCGTACAGTGAGCGTTTTATAAATGAAAGGACTGTTAGAAAAGGTTTGCAAAGTTCAAAGCTGAGATTTTAGGTCTGGAAGGAATACCGTATTGCAGTCAACTATTCGAGATCGATAAGAACCTCTAGTAGTAAACAATTCGTTAAATGACCAAGAATATAAAAATCAGACCACTGAGAAGTATCTTGAATATTTCTGAAGAATTTTATTAGAATTAGGAGCCTCGGTGTGCTGTGGACTAAATAAAGGCTGCAAAAAAAAAGCTTCTTATTGACTGCTAACATGTCGCCGAGCCCCGGACACACGCAATCACAATGACAGGCCTCTACACAAAATTGTCACCGAGACAAGAAATGGTATTTTCATGCTGACATTAAATAGAGAGAGCAATGAATAGGTCCGATAACGCATGAGGCCAGATTTAAATTGGATCTCCATACCAAATAGGCGATCATTTGTATTTGGTTGTATTATCATATACACCGTGAAATATGTGTCAAGTGAACAAAGCTATCCTTCAGAGAAAACCCGATGGGCGAAGTAAAGTCGCCTTCCTCCATAACACTGCCACGGCGCATATGACAAAGACTGTAAAAGTCGCTCTGCAAGCGTTTGAGTGGGGGGTTTCTTTCAAACTACTGTATTTTCCAGACATCGCTCCCATAGACACCACCTTTCCCGATCACTCGCAAATGAAATTCGTGGCTGTGCTTTTAACGGCGAAGAGGTGTCAAAACCTTATCGGGCGAATTTCGAACCTCAATATTTCTAATGAGAAACAATCAATAAATTAGTTGAGAAATAGGAGAAGGTCATGGAGAGTGACGACGAATATATAATCATTTTTATGACTAGACTTAAGGAAAACGATTAAATGAGAAAGCAAATTATTTGGGTCGGAACAGCGAGACCAGTGTTACAAATTAGCAATGTTCAAAGTACTAGTTTTCATTTTACAATTTGGTTTGAAGCTAGTTCTTTCTTGAATATTTACAAAAGAGTGCGTAATTTATGTTTACGTTAAATTATATAGATTCATATATTTATGCAGGTTGCTAACTTGCATCAAAAGCATATGTATTTGGTCATGAAGACTGACCTTTGGGCGAGCATCCTATGTGTTTAATGATGGGGGTAGTAATGATACATAGGTTAAGGCTCAAAAGCATTGTATCACACTATCTAGGGTCCTGTGGAATGTTCTAGAAAAGCGCAAATATCTTAATTTGATAAATATCAATCAATCAATCAAACTCATTTATTCATCTTTGTCAGGTAGTATTCCAAGTAGTCAGGGAGGATCTTTGCAGCTCCAAGACCCCATTATGGATTATAACCCGGCTTTCCTCCAGTATTGCTGCTATTGAGCTAAGCACGTTCGTGGGAAGGCCGACTACGGCGGGAAACTTAAGGTGAAGTCGAAGGAAGCTTTTAAGTCAACAAACATTAATACATTTTTAAATAGATAAATAAGATAAATTGCCGAAGAATACTTAAGCTTTAGTATCGGCAAGTAGGATCTTATGGTTTCAGTCGAATTCCCACTTCTAATTCCATGTTGTTTTCGGATACCGCTTTCCCCAGAAATACGGATAGTCTCCTTGCCATCAGGTAAAATTTATAGCAGACGCTCTTGTTCACGGTTCCGCGCCACGATTTTGGTTGGCGTGGATCGTCTTTAACGTATGGGATAACGAATTTGACCCACGGTTATCATCAAGCTAATGCGTACTACGATAAGCTAATTTATAAATACCTAGCCATAAAATTGGATCTCCAGCGTTTTCAAGGGGATTCGCTTCTAGTTAGAAAATGCGTAAATTAAGGCAAATTAAGTATACAATTCAACTGTATACACACTATATTTTTTTGTCGAAATCTGTTGGTAAACATAAGATTATTCTTTTGCCAACTATAAGCTCTCTTTTTCCTACCCTCTTATATGAAGAATATTAGTTACGGAGTTTTTTTAGTTAAAAGTACCAGTTACTGCTATGAAAACTTCCGGTATGTTTACTCTTTCCCAAATCTCGAAATCGTACGTGTACATAGTAGGACCAGATGTATGATTGTTTTAGCCTAATTGGTGTAAAAGCAAGAACGTCAAACGACGCAGTATATCACTAAGGGAGAAGTGGTGTGCATGATTAATCAATGTAACGACTAGACAAATCATTCACTTTTATTTGGAACGATGTTATCTATTAATACGTAATGATGACCTCGTGCAGTAAATAAATACGTAAGCATTTGGCTAAAAAATACGTTCTACTTGCAAAAAACGTGAGCGCTATTTCGCAGTTATATACAGAAAATACCGAAATATCACATTAGCTAAGAATAAATGTGAGCAGCGTGAAAGCCCTGTTAAGCGGTTTTAATAACGAAGTTCGTGAATTTCATGTCGAAACTAGGCGAATTCATAACCAGGTCGTGTTCTAGCTACAGCCGCAGCTAGAAAATGTTGAGTGCCTTCAGTAGGGCACGTATATGGTGCCAACAAAGCGGCCACTTGCTATCGCGCGTTGGACATCCTGAAGCAGAATTCTGATGAACACAGTCCTTCGGGGGTGCCGCTGCTGTTAAGTTCCGGAGGTATCTGAAAGCAAAGTCTGTAGGATAGAGAGAGCTTACCCAGAAAGAAATGCTTTAGCAATGACACTCGTTTCATGTAGAAGTTATCGAAGATTGTTTCATTCTGTGTTTCTAAAAAGGTTGGGCATTCATCTGAACAACATAACATTAAAGGTAATACGCTGTGCGAAACAACGATTTTGTATAAAACAATCGTTCTATAGTGTAGGTTCTACAAACTAATATCATTTATCAGTTTAAAAATTATACATTAGGAATGAAAAGCTATATGTGAATGAAATAAAGGGTTATAATAATTTAACAACTCATTGGTGCCTTCCGATGGCAGTCGAACTAATCTGTTGTAATTTGATGGTAGCGATATGATGGCGGATGAGCGAGATAAAAACAAAGTAGAGAAGCTTAGTAAGGTGCCAGCTAAGTTCGTAAGCAATTAAAGGGAAATAATATTGGGTGAAACGAGGATTGAAAGATATGGCCGCGGAAGGCAAGGTCCAATTTCATTACGACAGCTCCATAACGGTTTCCCATGTTCATCACCGTTGCACCTTGAATCCGCGTGCGCACCGAAGCGAAGAGCAGCAGTTATTCGTTACCATTAATAATGGGACGTTTGAGTGTCATGCTTAAATGACAGGCCAAGGTGTGTGAAAAGCCCTGTTTTGAGTGCATCGGTGAAGGTTAGATAACAAGGCGCCAACAGGCGCAAACTATTTTAAAATGAAATGCCATGGTCTCGGCGTCGCACCAGTACTTTTTGCTAAACGAGTGTGGGCTCTAGCATGAAGTACAAGCAAATTGTCGCAGAATCTTAAACACTGCCATCGACAGCGCCAAAGCCTTTGCCTGTCAAAAGACGGATCCAACGAAGTAAGTTTTTTGCAGCGCTCACGGTACATGTGCTGAGTGAGGAGAAGCCAGCTTATTCTTTAGCTTCTCGACATACTAGAGATATGACATTGTTGTTCTGTACATCACACTAAAGTGCACTTCTATATGTTTGCGATAAAGACGGTTTTGACCAGGTATATTCTGTAGCAGTCAGTTTTATTTATTTAGCTTAATGTCAATGGTGAAGCTCAAACCAGCAATCACCCGCAAGCAAGTTCCCGCGTCAAAGCTATAGTATATCACTATTATATTTTATGTATACCGCGGTATGTTGTAGCAGTATTGCGACACTATCACTTATAGTTTGATCTTTTACGAACTAATGCAGCAAGCCGTTACTTCTTTAACGAAAATAATAACGTATGTCTGTTGTCCAGAATCATCAAAAGCATTTTTTGCGACAATTGTTCATGTGCCTTTGATAATATAAATCAATTATGAGCGTTGCCAAAAAAGGAAATTTGGTGGCCTTGCATTATCTCAGGATTAAAGATTCCAATGTTTGAATACCTGAAGTACTATTACCTCAGAAAACATGACTGCGGCAACCCAAGCTTGACCGCAGACAAGTTAAAAGAATTATGTAATGGTCTGACTTCGTCCCAGACACTGCTTCCTAAAAACGAAATTGTCACCGACATTGCTGGCGATATACATATGTAAATATATAAAATTTATGTCGAAACCTGATGAGCTATTCAAGTGTCAAAATGTAATGCCAAAATGCACTTTTCTTAGTTCATACAACAACGGTTGTCTATTGTCATACGTTGTTACACTGTTAGTGGCCATATGTTTTTGGTACGTTATACAGTGATTCTAGCGACAGTTTGCTCTAATTTCTATTTCTATATAAGAAAGTTTTTTCGTATATAGACCTGCCTGTATTGTAGCGAACTTTGCTGTTGAGAAAAATACCAGAACAGTCTTTCAATCCAGATGGTCAGAAAACTATACATTGATTGCCAGCTGACACCTCCTCCTCAAGGTAAGGAATTGGAGGTTTGTCACAATTGTTATTAGATCGAACTATAAGCAAACTTTTGACCGCATCTGTTAATAGCTTTCGAAGTTGTTACATAGCACTACTACTTTATTTTTGACATCTTGCACGCGTAGAAGTGAAGGATAGGAGGTTGTGCAGTTATCACAAAATATGAGACGTCGGTCAAAATGAACATGTCAGTGGTGGCTAACATGAGGCAACATGCCTAGTTTTAGGTTATTATTGAAACATATTCTACAGAAAATCAGCTTGGTGTTAATCCGGAAAAAAGGTAAAACATCTATGTTAAAAGTTACTAATAGAACTATCAGGTCTTCAGCGACTGCTTTGCAGGACGTATATGTAAAGCTTACCGTATTTTGCGTACTTTTGGCGTTCTTAGAAGTTTGAAGCCTTTCTACGTGTACGCAACTAACGTATCAACTCCACCCATATCTTTTCAACCCTTATCGAGTCATAAAATCGTTGGAATCTTTGTAGATCATGTCACAAGGTACCTCCTGCAATTTTCCAATCCAATATGCTGTATTTGTTGTTTGCAAAACTGAGTAACTGTTACTTCTAACCAACCTGTTTCGCTAGTACAGGGTATTGGTATTATTTAGTGTTGTTTTGATTTTTAACTTTCCATTCATATATATCTCTAGCTTCGTAAAGAAAAGTATTTTCTATTTATTAATGCTCATTTGTTTTAGTTTAGTATAATCCAATAGTACACAAAACGTGTAGTAGTGACCAGCTGGCTAATCTACCTTTGTAAAAGAGGCACAGTTTTGTTCTTTGAAGCATATATATAATAGTTAGGCAAATAGAAAATACAACAAAGTGTGCTTCGTTAGTAATTTATCAATTCATTTTTCTTGTATACATTTTTTTCTTACGAAGAGGAGTTATATTCACACAAAGAAGGAAGAACACCGTGAACACAAAAACGACAAAGTTTGCCGAGCAAATAACGAGCACTCCGATCCTTTCGCATCATGCACGAGCTACATATACTTATGTAGCTGAGTTCCTTTAAAGTTCAATCGAAACCGGGGCAAACCAGCCACTTCTTCTTACACAGAATCTATCGATAATTTTGTGATACTCTTATTACTGAGAATCGACCTTCGTAATCCGAGCAGTTATTCTCACATCTATTTATTTTGATATGCTGTCATACTATGACATTAGTATTTCATTTAATCTTTTTTATTGCCAGTGTGAATCACTGAGCAATCAATTATATATGTGAACTAATATGAACAAAGTGTGCGGCTTGTTGTACATATGGACCTGTAACCACTTTGATCCGGCAATACAGTTTTAATTATTATTCTTTATTAACCTTAGCTGTTACACATCCGCTAACTAACAATGAGCTGCGTAAGCACGTCACGTATTGAGGCGAAAATAGTGCATTCACCATTGTTCTGATATTCAGGGCCTTGTCTGAGAATTTGCGCTATTATATTCATTGCTTGAAGAGTCTGTCCACTCAATTCTCCATTGCTTCGACGATTAGCAATGCTTATTGAATTCATCTGAAAATCGTATACTAACGGTACAACTATTGTCGGTTGACCCGGTAAACTTATTTGGCCGCTTGGAGGGTCGCTCTGAGAACGTGTCGGCGACAACTGCATAAAAAAGAGCATCTTATTACTCTGGATTACCATTGAAGTCATGCCAGGCGGAACGATTTGCGGCACGGCTGGTGGAATTGTGAGACATAGTTGGAAGTTCCAGCGGAACATTGGCGTTTGTGGAGGACATAACTCAAGTCTCATGAGCTGAATGAAGTCGCGAAGAATTCGCTGCGTGCAGCCCATCAACCGATAGAATGATATAAACGCGTTAGGCTTGTAGGGAATGGATGCAACTTTCGCGTCGAAGTAGCGTTCCACAACTTGAATTTCATCAACTGTAAATAGCTGTTCTTTGTTGGGATCAACAGGTGAGATTTTCACGTGTAGCGATTGCATTGTTGCTGGATTCAGGGACACCCGATAGACTAGGGGCTCGAGCCGGAATGTCACAATGCCAGAGTCGGGAATTAACCCTATTGGTGCTCTTCCCTGTGCGGTTTCTACGTGACGTTGAATGAAGTTGCGCATGAATGCACAACCTAGGAAACGCTCTATCGGTGAAAGGCCTGGTGCAGTAGGAGTACATAACTGATCTAGCTTCTCATGTGTAAGTACAATCGGCATAGCTGCTGCCCAATTTCCTGGATGTGGGGGTGCCATGCGGGACATCACAGGTGGTTGGCGCACCTCAACACTCGGCGGCTGTGCAGGTGATGGTCCCCCCGGCGACGGTTGAAATGGTCGTGGTGACGGACGAGGTGGAGCCGGGGATGATGGCCATGTATTGGCAGGGGAAGCAGACAACAATGGGAATGCTGGTGAGGTGGGATCGTTTGCAGCAGTGGCTGTGGCAAAACTCTGTTGCGAGGGCGGCTGCTGTGCGGGTGACGGTGACGGTGATGTCATATGTGGTGAATTTACGGGGTATGGCGATGATGGTGGAGGCGCCAGTGGACTACTGGGCGGTATGTTGGACGGAGTATGTACAAAGGACGGATTGGGCGAGGCGGTATAATTTGAGTGCAGCATTGACGGATGAGGCGAAGCAGGGGTATGTGGATTCGATGGAGGTGTCATTGGATGGTGCTGTGGGAAACGAAGGGCGTTGTCTGTAGTTGCTGAGCGATTACTCGCAGGCGAGCTGGCAGCGCCTTTTGCCTGTGATGGAGATAAAAATGCGTCGACACTTTCTAATGCCAACGGTGAAACGGGGTTGTCCGGATCGTGAGGCGCCTCGCATCCGCCCGTAAATTTGCCCAGGAAGGCCCGCAGTCCCGGTATCGGCACAAACTCCTCGACGTGCCGGCCCTTGTCGAAATGGCTGAACGCACCGTCACGGATGATAACGCACCCGTCGCCCTTGCGACACTGCACCTCCAGGCAATAATTCCCCCGGTAAATCAGCTTGAAGCAAGTCGATGATTGGGGGATAATCACGAAGGTTTGGACAGGGACCGTTGGCCGCGAGTTTATGACACCCAGCTGCGGAGTCGATGGTAGACGTGAAAGTGACAACAGTGGCCGGTACGTATCTCGAAGGGCTTGTAGCAACTGGATGACACTTTCATGCTGGTTGAAATCATATGATAATTGATGTGCGATAGTGGCATGCGGATTTGTCGCGCTAGCCGATGGGCCCACTACGCCAAAAACGAGTTGAAAACGCCGCTCGACTGCCCGCCACGAAATGGTAACCGTATCGTTTTTTTCAGGTCCGTATGCCAGTGTTAACCTTGTGTAAGTATATGATCGTACCTCAGACATCTCGAGTAATGCGGCATGCTTCGGTTTCTTCATATCACTTGCGTACCTTGCCACTACTCCATAGAGTTTGCACACAACAGCCCAATCAGCCAACCATTCGTCAACAACGGCCGCCATATTATTCTGGGAAAAATCGTACATAAAATAGACAGGTCTGGTGGCACCTCGTTCGCGAACGTTGCTTGTAGTTAACGGGCAGTCGTGAAAAACCAGCTCGCATAGCCACGCCTTAATACCCTTGACCTGAAGACGAAAGGTACAACTTAAAAGGGAATGACGAAGCTCCTCAGCAACCTCCTCCGACAGTCCATTTTCTTTGGTTGGCGGCATTTGTACGATGTTCACGCAAAAATTCGTTTGAGCACCTTCTATCTGCAAACCTCGATGACAGATGCCTCGCGATTCTAGTTCGCGAGTGAGAGAACAAAACGGTAAGCGATCATCGCAGAAGGCTACAATATGTGCGACATCGCTGAAAAAATAACCTGAGTACCTCGGCTTCTTCATTAAAACAGTCTTCTCCTGTGAATTCAAAGGTCGCTTAAGTGCATTTGATGAACTGTTATGAATCGAACTCGACAAGCCTATAACTGAAGTTGATGACGTCATGATATCTACATCAGTGCACGGACCGTGTACGATTGAATGGGCGTCCAGTTCGTAGAAGCTACTCAGACGATTGTCACCTGTAATGGAGCCAAAATAGTGACGACCTTAGCATCTTGAAAATAAAAATCAATGTAATATAAAAACAATAAAAGTTAAAATAACCACTCTTAATAAGTGTTTTTTTTTCTTATCCAGTTGTTTCGTCAGCGGAAACCCATTTTTGGGGTACACCTATTAAACCAAGCATGAACACTGATTTGAAGCTAATTTGATCTCGATATATCACTACTGCAAACTTCAAACGCACCAAAGAAATTTTTTTATTCTATTCAGTATAGGCTTTTTATTATTTTATTAAATTATTATTATATTGGGGGTGTAAGAGAACGTATTCTTGTTAATAACTCACTTGTGACGCTCATGAGGTAATAGTGGAACTCAATGCTATCTGACGGTTTCTCGGCTTGGAGGTCGATGATGACGTAGTAGTGGGCATGTTTGCAAAGTTTGACGAACAGCGAGTACTTGCCCAGTAGATTGATACGGTGCTCCTCCGGTGCCTGTACAAAGGGGTTTGTGTCCATGGCCAGAACTGGTAAATGTTGTACGGTTTTTTTGCACCGCTTTAACGTCATCCAAAATTTAAGACTGAGGATCGCTGAAGTTAGGCGAGCTCTAAGTGCAGGTTGCGCCTCCTTAACAAGGTTGTTGATAGTGTCCTGCAATTCGGTAACCATAGGCGGCTCGTACTGTGGCACAAACGCCATTATATACCCGGTATGTGTGTCCACAGTTAGAACAAGATGCTCTGACGAAGGACAGGGATGCACTACAGGTAATTGCAACAACGGTGGACTTCCCGAAAGGGTGCATTCAACATCTGCTGGCAGCAATTCCTTCAGATAAGTGTCCTTCAAATAAGCGAGCTTTTGACGTGATCGAATGTGTATCGTTTGAATGAGCAATTTCTCGATCGAAAGGAACTCTGATCGAATACACGGTTCGACCCAAACCTGCTCCGCTTTTTCGGTAATTTCCGGCGAGTGCGACACCTGCAAAGGCTTACACGGCTGCTCTGCGTCAACATGCACCATGAGTACGAACGGCCGGTGGTCGAGCAAAGAGATATGCTCACGCCAGAAATGTAACCGGAGGGAGCTACCTGGCACGTACTCTTCAATACGAACGGAATCACCTAATCGTTCGCGACACAGACGCAAAATTTGTGAATGTAACACTTCGAGTTGCAAACTGAGGCAGAAGAAATGAAGACATTCAAATAGTTCGTGGAGTGGTTTCGAATGATCCACTAGGCGTGACTGCACCAGCTGATGGATATAGTTTACTTGCAAAGGATGAACCTGCGACAGTAAAAATATACCCACAAAAATAGTATTAGTAGAATTTATGTACACTCGAGCAGTGTTGACAGTTCGAATACTCCTTTTAAGGAAACATTATAATAGCATCCTGGCTAGTTAAGTCCTAGTACCAAGGTTCCTTGGTACCTTTGCTACGTAGCGCCGCGTAGTGACATTAAGTCAAATAATTTCAAGGGCTCCTGAAGTACTGTTTTGTAATATCTATTCATGCTCTTTATTATCTTTGTCCTTCTGGAGGTTGTGTAGCTTTACTGTTGTACGGCCGGTTTCGAATCAGCAGCCAATCTACCGCTTAAGCCACCGCCTAGTCAGAGAGCTCTGAAGTTAAACTAAAAAATACTTTAACTCTTATCAAGTGTACACATGTATTGGAAAGTCATACCAATGCTCGACAATCACCGGTGTCCTTATCTTCGACGAGGATGTTGATGGACAGTAGCCTCCACGGCACTTGCGGTCCGTCCCCCATCAGTGTTAGGCTAACTTCAAACTCGTTGTCAACACGAAATATGACGCGTCCGCGTTTAATATCTAATGAGCTCATTTGCGTAGGAAGCTCTGAAGAAACGAGGCGATACTGAATAATACGATTGAGACGTTCAAGCGTTGAGCGCTTGTCTTCTGTAGAGATCGGATCGGGTGGCACAATTTTGTCACGTATACATGTTGGCAAACGCGAGTACGTCCCTGTAGTCAAGATCTCTGCAGCGCATGGAATATGGAAACTAGGTAATCGTGCCTGTACGAGGGTATCTCTGGCAAGCAGTGCAAACATGTCTGCGGCCTCAATGAACAGCAGACTCTGCTTGTCTAAAAAATTGACCATGGATGCGCATTTCTCCACTTTTCCTGCACTGGCTGCCCATTTCACTAATGCTAGAAGACGCACAAAAAGCTGTCGCGTTGTGTTTGTAAAAGTCGTAATCTCGATTTTACGTTCCATATCCGATTTGCGGGGTAGCAGTTCTGCTAACACAGTCAATTCGTGGTAGGTCTTCTGCAGAACGAAATCGATCAGTCGACCGAGAGGAATGGTTGCTGGACCCCCAGCGCCGCTCGGCGGCGCACCTCCCCCACCTGCCATTGCTATTGCCTTATCCATCCTAGAAAAATATATCAAGTGATTAGGTTTAGCATTACGGTGGGGCTCTTTCTATATGAATATAGGTTAGCTATCTTCGGTAACTATTCAAATGTTAGTTTTTTTTTTATTTACTTATATTATATTTAAACAGTTACCAGACTTGAATTGAGAGTTTGAATCGTAAATTACTGGCAATAAGCACATCTTGAAGTTACCTATTCGTGATAAAAACGATCCCACGGTAAAACGACTACCACCATCTATTCTTACTAAGCACTTTTGGGCCCACAATGGACACCTTAAAACCGTACGTCGGTCATATTCTAGTAAACGGTTGAACGTGCTCCCTATGCCGTTCGAAAGTTTTAAACAATAGCTGTCGTAGGCTGGGAGACTAAAATGTGCTCGAGTAGCATATGTTGCTTAAAAATGCTCAGCTTCACTTATTTAACACTTTTTTTAATTGATAATAAAAATGGAATGATTCTTCCGATTTTCGCGTGTAAACTTAGTTTGAGGACGGCATGCCTGAAAAAACAGCCTTTAGAATATAAATTATCTTTATGAAAAATAATCTTCTATTATGCAGACTAGACTTCATTGCTAAATTGCCTGTTTAATATTATGGGTCACCCACTCATTAAACTAAGGTCCCCGTGCTGTTCGTTCGATTCAAATGTTATTTTAAGCTAAAACTGATAGGAAAGGCTAGTGGATTTGTCCACTCGCCGTCATAATGGCGTATCATAAATACAAATATGCTGAAACATTCAAGTTCACTCTTAGAGAATTAAACTCCGTAATAGGTGGTCGTTGATATTAGCTATATATAGGAATACAATATATTATAATCCCTACTCCACAATCTATTATAGGCTGAGCAGGTTTCTGTAAACGTACAAGTGTGCGCCAAATTCTAACAGTAGAATATGCGCGTGCCGCGCTTGTAGAGTCTTCTGGTGTAAGGACCAAGGCCAATTTCTCTGTGTGAAGAAGTCGGTCGTCTTCGACTAGTCATACGGTGTATCCATTTCTTACAAATTGCAGTGTACTTTTTGTGTATCTAAACAGATTCTCCGTCAAGACACTGACTTCAGTATCGTTAGTTAGACGGTTCTGAGCATTTTGCATATCTGGTAACATAACGTTCTGTGCCACTTTTTCACACTGACTCATCTGTAATACGTCGCACCTGAACTACACACAGCACTACACCATAGAAAAAAACTAGGCAGTCATTTTGGGCGAAGACGCTCACCAACGCTTAACATCGTATCCGACCGCCAACAGAACGCCATTTTAAGACTCATAACAACAACAATAACTTTGACTGTATAACCAACAAAGGTAGCCTCTAGCCGTAGCAGCAACAGAGTCTACAGACAATATTGCTCGCATGTGTTCGTCTGGCGCTGCAAGAACGGACTTAACCCAGCAGACAGACATCTGCCATGGCGCCATATTTGAGCAAAAGTAATTAGTGCCTTGTAACTTGTGATGTAAAGTGTTGCTCTTCTTGTCTGATTATCTTTATTTAAATATTAAGCCAAAGACTTGTATTATGAGCATTTTAAATCTAAGCTTAGTACTTTGCTAACTTAAACTTCTGTGGTTTAAGGTACGGTTGAAGTGCAGTCCGATTACCTTCTAGTTATCGTTATAGTAAGTTAATAAGACTTAAATCAGTAGGATACGATGAAAACTAACTAACGAAACCAACTCATGTTTCTTTATATAAATATCAAAAAACTGAAAAAATACGAGCCAAAAAGACACAAATACAATTAAAAAACAGATAAATCAGAACAATGGGTCTTTTATTCATTAAAAAGCTTCTGGAACAAGCCGTGCTGGGCACTTGAGTGGAGTAAGAGGCAGGGCATGTTAATAACAAAGCAATATAGCTATCAATTTCCATCAAATCTTTTATTTTTGTTTTCTGTCGCTTTAAAACGGATAGGTTTACATAACCGGTCTTTAGATAAAGATCGTTAGTAAAAAGACATATGTATCGCTATATATATGTCCACATGTTTATTTACAACGAGTGGCACCTTTCAATTCACAAGCCGCAAGAGATTCAGCAGCTGTCTACATTCTTACATTTAAAATTTTTTGACTAAACCGTATAATCGCTTGTGATACTTGTGTTGTGTGTGTGATGCTTGTGACGCTTAACTTGTTTTTATGCTATATAAGATTGTCCAACTATAACGACAGGTATCAAAATTATTTATTAAAAACAAAATTGTCCAAATACTCTTCCAGATAGTACAGGTTACTTTCGTACACTGCTGTATCCCAACCAAGTAGCTGAAGCTGTTCGAATAATATAATTAGATAGTGTCGATTAGAATATAACATTAATAATAATACCTGTTGTTGATATTACAGAAATATTTTATGCTTAAATGGGATTATAGTAATCGCAAAAATAACACACTTTATCATTAGCACCATCTCGTGCGAGATGGCGCTGGTAACAGAACATTAAATAGAAGTGACCCTAAATCTGAACGTGCTCATAGGCTGTTACTGGCAACAGTTGTTGTCGTTAATAACATCATTTTTATCGTACTCAGATGAATATTTTTTTTTATTATTGTTCACCATAGTAATTTTTGAAATTCCAATTTCATTACAGCGCAAAACGAGAGTAAGCTGAACTTAATACTTGCAAGTTTTTTTTTGTAATATTTTGTGTACTTAAGATATATTACTTTTCTAAAACACCGTTACCGGTAGGTTTTTATTTAAAAATATACAACCTTCTCGAACTGAGCACTTACCAGTCTTCACCCCCAGTTTCCATAGGATACCTTTATTCATGATCTGGGTACAATTACTGTGCCCTATAAGGTACTTGAAACACATCCTAGAAATGTTATAAAAGGCGAGCCGAAGGACTATGTACGTTTTACGACGCTTTAATTTTGAGAAGTTAGACTCGAAATAGAAACTGTTTAGTATATACGTATTTCTAGTGATTATGCATGCGAATATTGTTTGGAAATCAGGATCAAAGAAGAACTAATGCCAATGAATAAGATTCGAAGTAACTACCGTACATCTTATTTTGAACCTAGTAATATCTATGCATAACTGCAGTTTTACTATAGCGGGATTTAAGGATAGCGGTAAAGTAAGAAAGAAGTCTCTTTTAGAAATAACTTTAAATACTAAAATGTTAAATTAAAAACACACGAATATAAAGACGCCATTAACCTGGCTTACCGAGCTGACTACATATCAGAAGTCGTGCGTCAGTAATATATTACTCCATTTTTACTATTGAATTTACATCTGTTTGTAATGTTGAATTTTACGCTTCACTTCTATCAGGACTGAGCTCTATTTACAAGGGTAAAGCTTAATTCTCTGAATAATACAGTGATATTTATTACCTAGCAACTGTCTAGGGTTTTACGCGTTATATATATGCAGCATGTTTCTTTGTACAATAAACTTAAAGAGAAGGGCAAAAGACTCCATTTAGCTGACCTATCTACATGTAGGAACATAATGCCAGGGGAAAACAAATTCTTAAGAGGCCTGCATACAATTTGGCAGTGCTTTTGTTCAAAAATGATATTTATGTTTTTGTTCGCCGTATGCGCTGCAATGTTCCGACACCATTAATTAATTTGGCCGCTGTTCACTTCCTATTAATATATGTGTAAGCAACCTTTTACAGTTCCACCATTTTACTTGCCGTACATTACAGGTAAAACGCATGTATCACCTAACTAATAACTAGTTGAGTAAGCACGTCACGTATTGAAGTAAAAATGGTACATTCGCCATTGTTCTGATATTCAGGGCCTTGACGTAAAATCTGGTTTATGATATTCATTGCTTGAAGGGTCTGCCCGCTTAATTCACCGTTGCTACGACGATCGGCAGCAATGGTTATCGAATTTGTCTGGAAGTCGTAAACCAACGGTATAACAAGTAATGGCTGACCTGGTAGATTAATTTGGCCATTTGAAGAGTCGTTTTGCGGTCCTGCAGGCGACAACTGCATGAAAAAAAGCATCTTGTTCCGCACTATTAACATCGAAGTCATGCCAGGAGGTGCAATCTGCGGCACAGCCGGTGGAATCGTCAGACATAATTGGAAGTTCCAGCGGAACATTGGAGTTTGTGGAGGACATAATTCGAGTCTCATAAGTTGGATGAAGTCACGAAGGACCCGCTGTGTGCAGCTCATTAACCGATAGAATGATATAAACGCGTTAGGTTTGTAGGGAATGGACGCCACTTTTGCGTCGAAGTAACGTTCCACAACTTGAATTTCATCTACAGTAAACAGCTGTTCCTTATTGGGATCTATTGGTGAGATTTTGACGTGTAACGCCTGCATTGTTGACGGATTCAGAGACACCCGATAGACAAGAGGGTCGAGCCGGAATGTAACGATGCCAGAATCTGGAATCAAGCCAGTTACCGTTCTTCCCTGTGCGCTTTCTTCGTACCGTTGAATAAAGTTACGCATGAATGCACAACCTAAAAAGCGCTCTACAGGTGAAGGCCCTGGCGAAGTAAAGCTGCAGAGCTGATCGAGTTTCTCATGCGTAAGTACAATCGGCATAGCTGCTACCCAGTTTCCTGGATGCGGGGATGCCACGCGAGACATTATAGGTGGCTGACGCACCTCCACACTCGGTGGCTGTGCAGGCGACGGTCCCCCTGGCGATGGTTGAAATGGTCGTGGTGAAGGACGAGGTGGAGCCGGGGAGGATGGCCATGCGTTGGCAGGCGAAGCAGACAACAGTGGGAATGCCGGTGAAGTGGGATCGTTGGCAGCAGCGGCTGTGGCAAAACTTTGTTGCGAGGGTGGCTGCTGTGCAGGTGACGGTGACGGTGATGTCATATGTGGTGAGTTAACGGGGTATGGCGATGACGGTGGAGGCGCCAACGGACTACTAGGCGGTACGTTTGACGGAGTGTGTACAAAAGACGAATTAGGTGAGGCGGTATAATTCGAATGCAGCATCGACGGATGAGGCGAAGCAGGGGTATGTGGATTCGATGGTGGTGTCATTGGATGGTGTTGTGGGAAACGAAGGGCATTGTCTGCAGTTGCCGAACGATTACTTGCAGGCGAGCTGGCGGCGCCCTTTGCCTGTGATGGAGAGAGAAACGCGTCGACACTTTCTAGTTCCACCGGTGAAACAGGATTCTCGGTATCCTGTGGTGCCTCACATCCGCCCGTGAATTTGCCCAGAAAATCCCGCAAGTCCGGTATCGGCACAAACTCCTCGACGTGCCGGCCCTTGTCGAAATGGCTGAACGCACCGTCACGAATTATAACGCAACCGTCATCCTTGCGACACTGCACCTCCAGGCAATAATTCCCCCGATAAATCAGCTTGAAGCAAGTCGATGACTGGGGGATAATTACGAAGGTTTGGACAGGGACGGTCGGCCGCGAGTTTATCACACCCAGTTGCGGAGTCGATGGTAGACGTGAAAGTGACAACAGTGGCCGGTACGTATCTCGAAGGGCTTGTACCAACTGGATGACACTTTCATGCTGGTTGAAATCATATGATAATTGATGTGCGATAGTGGCGTGCGGATTCGTCGCGCTAACTGATGGGCCCACTACTCCAAAAACAAGTTGGAAACGACGCTCCACTGTCGACCATGAGATAGTGACCGTATCATTCTTTTCCGATCCGTACGCTAATGTCAGTCTCGTGTAAGTATATGATCGTACCTCAAACATCTCGAGTAATGGTGCATGCTTCGGTTTCTTCATGTCACTTACGTACCTTGCCACTACCCCATAAAGTTTGCACACGACAGCCCAATCAGCTAACCATCCTTCAACGACGGCCGCCGTATTATTCTGGGAAAAATCGTACATGAAATAGACGGGCCTTGTGGCACCTCGTTCGCGTACGTTGCTTGTAGTTAACGGGCAGTCGTGAAAAACCAGTTTGCATAGCCATGCCTTAATACCTTTAACCTGAAGGCGAAAAGTACAACTTAGAAGGGAATGACGAAGCTCCCCAGCAACCTCCTCTGACAGCCCATTATCTCTGGTTAGTGGCATTTGTACGACGTTGACGCAAAAGTTCGTTTGAGCACCTTCTATCTGCAAACCTCGATGACTGATGCCCCGCGATTCCAATTCGCGAGTGAGCGAACAAAATGGTAAGCGATCATCGCAGAAGGCCACAATATGAGCGATATCGCTAAAAAAATAATCTGAACACTTTGGCTTCTTCGTTAAAACCGGTTTCTCCTGAGAGCTCGAAGGCCGCTTAAGTGCATTCGATGAACTGCTATGAATCGAACTTGACAAGCCTATAACTGAAGTTGACGACGTAAGGATATCAACATCAGTGCATGGACCGTGTACGATTGAATGGGCGTCCAGTTCGTAAAAGCTGCTCAGACGATTGTCGCCTGCAATGATACCGCGATAACAACGATCTTAGTGTTTCAAAAATAAAAGGTAAAGATATTAGAAAATATTAAAACAGCTAAACGTATTTTATGCTACTTCAGCTAAAACCCCCTTTTAAGGAGACAGACCTGTCAAGCTAGTAATGAATATTCAAACTAACTATGAATCATGAAAGATTATTACTACAAACTTAAAATGCAACAGAAATGTCAATTTTCTTTATCCTATCCACACTAAGCTTTTTATTTTTAGTATATTGTTAGTACATATAAGAGAACGTATATATTCATGTAATAACTCACTTGTGATGCTCATGAGGTAATAACGGAATTCAATGTTATCTGAAGGTCTCTCAGCTTGGAGGTCTATGATGACGTAGTAGTGGGCATGTTTGCAAAGTTTGACAAACAACGAGTACTTGCTTAGTTGATTGATACGGTGCTCTTCCGGTGCCTGCACAAACGGATTCGTGTCCATGGCAAGAACGGGTAAATGTTGCACGGTTTTTTTGCATCGCTTCAACGTCATCCAAAATTTAAGGCTGAGGGTTGCCGAAGCTAGGCGAGCTCTCAGTGCAGGTTGCGCCCCCTTAACAAGGTTATTGATAGTGTCCTGCAATTCCGTCACCATAGGCGGCTCATATTGTGGCACGAATGCCATGATATATCCAGTGTGTGTGTCCACAGTTAAAACAAGATGTTCCGACGACGAACATGGATGTACCACAGGCAATTGCAACAGCGGTGGACTTCCAGAGAGGGTGCATTCAACACCTACCGGCAGCAATTCCTTCAGATAAGTTTCCTTCAAATAGGCGAGCTTTTGACGTGATCGAATGTGTATCGTTTGAATGAGCAGTTTCTCGATCGAAAGGAACTCTGATCGAATACACGGTTCGACCCAAATCTGCTCCGCTTTTTCGGTAATTTCCGGCGAGTGCGACACCTGCAAAGGCTTACAGGGCTGCTCTGCGTCAACATGCACCATCAGTACGAATGGCCGGTGGTCGAGCAAAGAGATATGCTCACGCCAGAAATGTAACCGGAGGGAACTGCCTGGGACGTACTCTTCAATACGAACGGAATCACCCAATCGTTCGCGGCACAGGCGTAAAATTTGGGAATGTACTACTTCGAGTTGCAAACTGAGGCAAAAGAAATGAAGACATTCAAATAGTTCGTGTAGCGGCTTCGGATGATCTACGAGGCGCGACTGGATCAGCTGGTGGATATAGTTGATTTGCAAAGGATGAACCTGCGATATTAAAAATATAAGCACAAAAATAGTATTAGTACAATCTACATAGATTAAATGATTGTATTAGTTGAAAGGTTAATATCTTTCAAGAAAACTATAACAACACCCTGGCTTGTATACACCGCTTGTATATATAAAGTCAAATAAGCTTAGCGACCTTAAAGTAAAGTGGATTATAATACTACTACTCATATTTTCTTGCGCTGTGTACCCTTGGAGATGCGTTACTTTAATACTGCACTGCGGATGTTGAATCAGCGGCCCCTAACATTGCTTAGATAGATACCGGTCTAAAATTGATCCAAACGAGCACTTTAAGTCGCATTGAAGGTTATTGAATATATATACAGGAAAGTCATACCAATGCTCGACAATCGCCAGTGTCCTTATCTTCGACGAGGATATTAATGGATAGTAGTCTCCATGGCACCTGCGGCCCGTCCCCCATCAGCGTTAGGCTAACTTCAAACTCGTTGTCAACACGAAATATGACGCGTCCGCGTTTAATATTTATTGAGCTCATCTGCGGAGGAAGCTCTGAAGAAACGAGGCGATACTGAATAATACGATTGAGATGTTTAAGTGTGGAACGCTTGTCTTCTGTAGAGATCGGGTCAGGGGGCACAATTTTATCGCGTATACACGTCGGCAAACGCGAGTACGTCCCTGTAGTCAAGATCTCGGCAGCGCACGGAATATGGAAACTAGGTAATCGTGCTTGTACGAGGGTATCTCTGGCAAGCAGCGCAAACATGTCTGCGGCCTCAATGAACAATAAACTTTGCTTGTCCAAAAAATTTACCATGGATGCGCATTTCTCCACCTTTCCTGCGCTGGCCGCCCATTTCACTAATGCTAGAAGACGCACGAAGAGCTGCCGCGTTGTGTTCGTAAAAGTCGTAATCTCGATTTTACGTTCCATATCCGATTTGCGGGGTAGAAGTTCAGCTAACACGGTCAATTCGTGGTAGGTCTGCTGCAAAACGAAATCAATTAATCGACCGAGAGGAATAGTGGCAGGCCCCCCTGCACCGGTTTGTGGAACACTTCCTCCACCCGCCATGCCTATTGCCTTGTTCGTCCTGAAAAGGCATCAATATAGTCGACTATTAATGACTAACAACAATTATGTTGTTAGTAATTGTTTAAACCTAGGAAACATAGGTACGAGAGCATAGTATTTAAAACTTAATTTGTCAAAATTTACATCAAGCAATGCCGTTAGACATTCCATCACACGGCTGCCTCTTAGCGCGAAACGAAGTGTGTTTGTGCCCGGATCCGAACCTAAACCACCCTGTGTCCCTAAAATTAGGCTATTTTGACCAGATTTACTCATTTAATATCATTCTGATTACCCACGAAGCTGTCATAGGGAAGGTATTAAATACATTGGGACGCTCACACCGATACAAAAAAAATTGTTCTAAACTGTGGGTGACTATAAAAGCTATATGTCACATCTACCCAAGATTCCCAGAGTGGCTACATAATACGTCAGAATGCACCATGCCCCAGAATATTTCAATGTATTTCATCTCCGTATACAAACATTATTTTAGCTACATTGTATGCCAATGATTAAATCAAAAATGAAACGTCTATTCAACTTTTCTATGACTATGGCCATTCTGTGCATTTCATGTGATACTCAAAACAGATTGTTTAATTAAGACATTATTGTAACTTGAGCTAAACTTTTTTATGAAGAAACACCTTGGTACCTATAACCAAATACCACGTAAACCTAAAGAACTGATCAGGTTTGTCTTTGCTAGCAGTACTGTAAAAGTGCGGCAATGCTATGCAGTTGTAAGGGTGACAGTGATACATCTGCATATGTTATATCACTACTTCAAATAGACGCACATAACAACAGGATGCCGCTGTAAAGGTCATGTTAATAAGCCAAAAAGTATTATTTAGGAAACACTTTCCAACATTCGGTAATAGCCCCTAATGGCTCTGTCTCGTACGAAAATACTGAGCTGACTTAATGGTTACATATGTCGAGTTCATCAAGAGCTTTCCTGATACGGTTGCCGAGAGCCATGAGGGAGTATCCCATAGTAAATATTTTCGGTTTTACATCCGGTACTGTCGTTAGGCATGGCCTTAGATGGCTGGCCCCAGCGCGAAACGAAATCTGCCGGGGGCCGATGGGGATAGCTATCAAAGCTTTGCTACACTACCATAATCCACCTGGACGGCTCACGATCTGCCTGAATGGTATTGATATATCAGACCGAACACATTCCTTTTATGGCTAATTTATTTACTGCTTATAGCTTTTAAAATATTGAGAACAACAAAGCAAAATATATCCGAAATTATGTATGTATAACGTTAAATCTTCGGTAGTACGGGGAATAGTTGGTTAGCAGTGTTGGTTATGGCGGTTCCTTCGTTAGTACCAAATCAACATAGCAAGTTACGTAAGGATACAAAGCTAGAGAATCCTTTCATTTACAAAACATTACAAAATATTACAAAATACAAAACATAAATGTATCTAAATATACATGGGAATGTATTTAGAAAATACGATACAATAAGTAACGTTTTAAAAAGGGGCAAGTATGAATGCATAGAGAAACAAACATACTAAGAATGTCTACAACGTTCGTTGGACAAATAATCAAAATTAATAATAATGAACTAGATTAATACTCTACTTCGTTACGCTCGCTAAAAATAGATTTACAAATAAGAAAGAAACTGTTAACAAAAATGGACACTGAAATTAATCATTTCTGCGCCTTCCTTTCGACTTCTCCTTAACTTCTACCTAAAAACATAGTCTGCATCGATTTTTATAAAAGAATTTGCACTAGGGCGAACTTGAGTTCTAATAATCGTCTTTACGTCATAAATGTGCATGGTGAGAATTAGATATTTGTACTAGGTAGTGCCGAGTAGGTGTGACTTAAGTTGTATCTATCTTTACATTTTACCAAAATATAATTCACACATCTTAAATAAATAAACGGTTCTTGTTGCACGTATTATTGCACATAATATAAATATACAACGACAAAGAAACCGCGAGTTCATTAGGCAATAAACAATGGATACCCCATTAACTCTCTTTCTATGTAGTTACTAATATTTTTTACCATGAACTCACCTGGAACACGCCGGAATTGAGTTGTACAGCACACTGCGCCCAAGCGGTGCGATCATTTTGAACAACAATGCGCTGTACTGATTAGCATCTTATCCAACCAAGAATTAAAAGCCATCTTGCAAAACGGAAACATCAACTCTGGTGCGAACAAGTTCAGTCAAATACATGTACTGCCTCCATGTGTTCGTCTGTTTGTGTGAGGGAGAATTTTTCTTACCATCAGACCGTCAGCTACGATGGCGCCATATTTAAATGATCCGTCTTTTTAGAACCGCATTTATAATCAGCACGGAGCTTGCTCAGAGACAGAATAAATTAACATCTGTATAGTAGTAGTGTGCAACAGTTACATGCGGTCGAACATGTCAAATAGAAAGATAAATGCTTGACGCATTTAGCATGTATACAACAAAGGGCCAGTGAAAACCTTGTCATCGTGTACAGCATTCACTCAAATAATTTAGTCATCAAGATCCTAAAACACACAGTTAACGCTTGCATTTACTACCAGATACAGAATGTTCTACAGTAAGACCAAACACAAGAAATTTAAGTCCTTCATAAGTGCTTTTAAACACAGTCATTTACTTTACGTACTAAAACTTTAAAGAAATAATAAATTGAACCATTCTCTATATACACTCGAAAAAGTAAAGTCTATTATTAGATTATAGTACAAGGGTACATAGATTGAATGACTGATTGGACTCTCCTATAATAGTCCCTGCTCCTTCGTGTACTCACTTCTTGTTCTGTTTTACTACTCTATCGTTCCTCACCGGAACACTGGACAAACAGTAAATACTGGAAGTATTTCTCTTTTCTTTAATGTTTTTAAAGGCAAGGGTTTTTTTTTCAGTTATCTCGATTGTTGAACATCACAAATTAATAGCAAGCATACGGTAACTGGCTTCAAAAATTTTTGGCTCGACGATGGTGCATGAACTCATTTATCAAAGACTGTGTTGCACATCCACACATAGGTTTTGCTCAACACATTCTCAACATGGTATTAGCCCGATACCCGTACCACAGGACGTTTTTATTAGCTTAAGAAAACTTTGTTTGTAGCCTTAACATACAAATGCGTTTTTACTAAACATGTAATTTCAAGTGTAGCGTCTTTTTTTATACGTATGAAGTGTAAATTCATTTCAGCTAAAATCGATAGGCTGGACTTGTTTAAGAGAAAAATAAATAATAGAAAATTAATTGGTATCTGGTGGTAGATCAAAACTGTATTTTCTAGTTAGATAGTTTTGAAGGCATATATTTTTAAGCAATATGGGTCGGGTTGGCATTGGTGTCATTTGAAGGCCGAAATTTGACAGTAGAAGACATACGTAAATCATTTTATTGCCTTTATTCTGACCCATGATAGAGCACCCGTAAAACAAATGAAAGTTCTAAAAATAATTGTAATATTTCATAATTTTATTACGATAAAAAGACATATTCTGCCCATGCCCATAAAAATGTATGCTGTTTATAATCAAGATGCATTTTTGTAAGAGATGTTCCAAGGATGAATCTGTATCCTACATTTGTCCTAGAAATTTCGACTTAAAGGTTGATTCTCGCATTGGTCGACGAATGAATTGATAAAAATATTGCGACCGTTGCCATGATCCTGCCAAAGAACTAAATAGCCACCACCAAACGGTTTTAAGCCATTCAAAGAGTGCTGGTTACAACAAAAACCTTGATGTTTGAATACCGTAGGAATTGATGCAAAAGGAGTTACTTGATCGTATTTTCGTCTGCGAAACTACAGAGACGCAGCGAGATTGAGCCTCCTTTAAAACGATTTATTATGGGAAATAAAGAGTGAATCTGCAGTCCGTGGCGAAGTTCAGTCTGACGGCAAAGTAGGTGATGTATTTAGTGGAACTGGAAAGGAATTATCCATTATGAGTTGCTGCTGCCTGGCAAAGCAATTGGTTCGGGCTTTTACTGTCAAAAATTAAAACAAACTGCAACAAGCCACTGAAAAAAATCCACCGGGACTAATGAACAAAAAAAAGCCTTCTACCATGGCAATATTACACCAGGTGTATCTCTAACCACCTAACAACAGTCGAAAGAACTTCGATGGGAAAGTTTAATACATCTCCCGTATAGCCCGCATTTTGAATGAGAAGGTAACCTTTTACTTTTGATCTCCGCAAGATCCCTTTAACGTTGTGAATTTAGTTTCAATGGAGGCATATAAAAATAAGTTGTCATAACTTTTCACCAACCAGAGGAGTTCTATAGTGATGGTACAGTAATATTATCAAAAATAGCATAAGCTCATCGATCAAAATATCACATATAAAGTTCAATACAACTATTTTAAAATACAAAAAAGTATTTGCTTTAATTTTAGCTTGAAACGATCAATATTTTTCGATAGCTCTATA
>NW_019214364.1:93950-135459 GCF_002532875.2 Varroa jacobsoni | reverse complement strand
CAGCCAAGGAATTTCAACAAAACTAGTGTAAATGACAAGGAAAAGCTGAAAAATTAAGAGAATATATTCTATGATTTAGTAAATATATATATATATGTGAGATGAAAAAATGCTGTATTTAAATGAAGATTTCTGAATCAACCAAAACAATCAAAAAACAGAACCTTGAAATTGACATCGAGTTGCATTAGATCATAAATGAGTTGTACCATGGTGCTGTAGTATGCTACTCGTCGGACTGATTATGCTTGTCTTTTAAAAGCGTCATGAAACAAAAGAATGGGTGAGCTTATGAGAGAGTTAATATTTACAATGAAATGACTAATAAATTGTTATCTATCTAGAATAATTTAATATATCTTATAGATTTTCAAAAACGTACTTTCTACTTTTATTAAATTGAAGTAATAAAAACCTACTCTTATCTGCAGAAACTAAAGATACACTGATAGCGTTCTTGATATGGAAGCCACGTTACCCTTTTTTATGTAAAGGATAACTGTAGAATAATTAGTACCTTCTTGTTTTTGAGCTCCTGTTGTTGACTGCTCGGATGTATAAAAGCTTAATCAAGGCTCCAACACTGCAATGGAGCAAAGCCACCTTTATTTGCATGGTACAATGAAACAACTATTTGACCTCCCAATAACAAACTTGTTTTAGAGCGATACGAAATAGCATCTGTTATTCGTAATACACTTAAAACCAAGCAATATAGAGCAACTCCGTTTTTCATAAACAGAATTACTTTTCGATTCATCCGCTCGAATAATATATCTGTAAAATATATTTGCAACTACACATTAATTAATCACCTGTTGAAAATCTCATTACCAAATTAGATATAACATGTAAAATCGAATATGGCGAAGGCATTAACTCGAGTGAGAATTTACACCAAATAGATTATTAAAGTTTTTTCTGAACAATCTGCACTGCTCTGAACAAATTGTTAACAAATTCAACGTAGAAATGTAATTCGAAACTGTCGCTTGCGTATGTTTCGTGTACGGGAAATGTGTTTGTTATTGGTTGTCCAGCTGTATTGAACGGCTAGCGAGGGCGGTTGTCTGTGTGTAGCTCGCTGGCTGTCATTCGACTGGGCCATCTACGACTCAGCCATAACCCACACAACAGCTCGATTGTTAATAGTTAGAACGGCAAGTCCACCAGCCGCTATCCGCACCGTTTGTGCGTAGCTACCAATTTTTCATTGCAATTTACTGTCTGCATATGTATGTGACCTGAAAATTTTGTTCCTTGTTCAATGTTATTTCCCATCGAACGTACGTTAGACACGCGCATGTAACTCTACGGCATTTCCACAGCCTTTGGTGTATGTGTATGAAACGGAAACGGTGGTTAGAAACGGAAAAACATCGAAATCATCATGTTTAAGTCTGCCCTCGGCTACTTTTCGGGGGCGGGCTCGTCCGCCTCAAAAGAAGACAACGAATTCGTGGGTCAGATTGTATCATTAGGAATCTTCAAATTGCGAGTTTTGAAAGTTATTGCTGAAGGTTAGCTACTATTACAAAAAAGCAACTATGATTGGCAATGATTTTATTTAAGCTTTATCTACAGTAGACGTGTAGGCACAATCTGATAACCTAAAATTAGTCAAACTAATAATATGACACTGAAATTTCAGTTATTTTTTACATAACAACTAGACACGGCCGCTGGAGTATATTAAGTTGTCCATTGTCAATTCTGTCAGGTGTAGCATACTGTGAGTATGCATTGCCAGTAAAATGATAGAAAACTCTTATGCTTCTCTAACACGAAATGCCACTTGTCTTCGCTGAGCAGCAGGTTCCGACCACTCTCTACATTTCCCTTATAGTCAAAGCACTTGAAAATTCTCATACTGTGTGGTCTTGCAATATGTGTGTGCATAATACCAGGACGTACTCGCTATGGGGGTAGTCCTTGAAAATGAAAAAGCTGTATCTCTGAATCACCTTAATTTTATTACAATAAAAAATAAACAGGGTTATTGCGTTTAGCAAAACAGCTCTCGCCTTATTGAGTAACACGTCACCTACTTTAGTAGTGTTTTGTGCTCCAAGCTAGCATACCTTCCTTTCACTAATTAAATAATTGTTCGCCAAAGTTACTGTTTATAAAAATAGCTCTACGTATGTTCTGTCGCGTACAAGTACCCATTATCTTTATTTTCCTATTCTTGCTTGACTACGGAAATGCAACTACTCAGGTGAATACGCTTGCTTAGTGTGCGATATAACAGAAGTTGTCGTAACCCTAACATGCAAGTTTCTGAAAAAGAACTGCCCCTTAGCACTTTGTTTGAGAAAGCTCTGGGAAGACGATTGGCTAATAAGAAAAAAGTCAGTTATACGTCTTATTTTTCTCTGAGTTGGCGAATTTTACTTCCATTTATATTTAACAGATTTGTTTTGGGTTATGGCTAAAATAAAATAAAATATGATTGGTTTGTACGTAGAAAATAATAAGATGTAAAACATTACATCCGTTATACTAAATTATATAACCATCGTATTTGATAATTCATTTGATATTTAAAATTTGGAAATATCTTTTGGAGTAAAAAAATTAAAAGTCTCAACATTTCCACTGAGGCCCTGCTTCATATAATACATTTACCTAGAACAAAGGATCTGTTTTCTAGTTTTTGGCACATTAGTAAAAAAATTCGACAAAAATTATGCATCATATTGGACTAAAATGGAATGAATCTGCCCATGCACAAGGTTTTTGAGAATCAACGGAAATTTTGCTTTTTGACTATTGCTAAATTCTCCGATCTAATTTAGCTGGCTTATAAGTATATAATAACAGGTAATGTTGTTTATGGGTTAACCAGAGAACATGTACATGGTTAGTACGTCATAGCCAACTACATTATACACATCAAAATCTATAAATTCACATTGACGTGGTGACACACTTCATCATAAGACTGTATCATACTTCTCCTACCAGATGCCTATTTACCGTTAGTCCTTATAATTAACAAGACTATATCTGGTGTGTTGACATTTTTCTGCCCAGAGTGAAAATATAATATGACAAACAAATGCCTTCACTTGCCTCTAGTGCCTTCACTGCGCTATTAATCGATTTTCCTCTAGGTGTGAGTTGTAATTTGGTATGTAATACTAATTACAGTACCACTCTTTGATGTAAGCATATGCCAGAGATGGCATGGACCTGTTATAAGGTCGAATAGTGAGATGATTTGTAACCTGGAGATGATTCACGCTTTTTAGTGCCGCTGTTTGCATTGGGTCGTATTTGGATAAAGAAGAGCCAAATATACATAATAGCTTGCTGGGCCTTCGTTCCTGCTCTTGCGAACTTCGGTGCGCCGGACAGTTTACCATACGTAGGCAAGGGAAAACGAGAACAGTTTATAACGTATTTACCTACTTCCATTTAAAGGAAAAAAAACAAACATTTTGGTAAGAGGTAAACTAAACAGTGTTTACGAGGACGCTTCAGCTTTATTTGCAAGTATCCAGAATTGAACTAAAAGTTAATGCGGGATCGTATGCCAACTTATACAAAAAAAAAGACCATGTTATGAATAGACAAAAAACATTAATGAAACATTCTTAAGAGAGAGGCGAATGAAAGCTAGTGACAATACAGAAGTCCTCGAGTTTTAGAACGAACGGCCTAAAGTTGGCATGAATATTTGAAAATACCTCTAAAACAACCACCTTGAATATTCTGCCCATTTCGGTCCTCTGTCGTCAGTTCGATGCGATCGTTACTTAACTTAGAGTAACGACCACATATTTGCTTGACACGTACGAACTTGAAATAACTTAATTTCAAGTCTCTTACTATCGTGGATTTTCATGCCAACCTTTAGATGTTTTTTAGTGTTAGGAGCACATGACTTCCAAATATCATAAGATGTTTGTTTTTTGGTCAAATAGTCTGGAAATTTTGAAACACGGTGAAAGAGCGCAATGTGACATTAGCGCACAACATCTTTGGCTATTTGTGTTTTCCGTTTGGCTAAATTTAGACAGCCGCATCTACCCTACCTTGAGGACGCGCTGGTTTATATATAACAATTAGAAAACCATCGGTCTTACTTTGGCGTATCGCAGCGTCCTTTACAGTGCACATTCGGCACAAGCATCGGGTTCTTATTTCTCGCAGCCTTCGAACATAATCTATCATATCTTAAATATAATAAGATACGCTAAACAAATGAAAACCGTTATTTCCCTTTAGTCTACAGATCTTAACGAGACGAGAAACTTTGGAATAAAATTGTAAATTCTAGACTGAGCGGGGTTTACTCGTATATCTCTAAATAGATTGCGCAGTGCGCTTAATATAAATCATATTAACAATGGGTACACATTGCAGTCGCAGAAATGTAATTTAAGAAGTACTTGTAAATATACCAAACTATATCAGAGTTAGATCGGAATTGTACAATAACATGTTTTAGCAATTGGTACCAATTTATTGATCTAATTTTATAGAGAAAATAAGTCTTTTCATAAACAAAGTATTAGGCTCTTACAAGCAAATTCGGCGGATTTTGAAGCTGAATAACCTCTGAATTAATCGAACTAACATGATTTTTAATGTGTCAGAGGTACACACTAATTACAGTGCTTTGGCAACCTCTGGGCAGCCATACCTACCATTTGTATTCTCATAAGTAATTTTCTTATCTATGGCTTCTCGAAGTGAATCGATAGTAATATGCTTGCCCACCAATTGCCTTACGCGGAAAGCCCGTAATCACACATCGTAGTTCGGAAGAACAATGTAGTGAAAGTGAAAGCTGGATATTCCTTTACTCAATCTAGGAAGTATTTTAAGCATGGTGATGAGGTCTGGCGTTGTCATCAAGTAACCAGACTGCGTGCTTTCTATCGCTGTATCAACGGTCTATCAATCTCATCAACACTCAAAACAGCAGGCTACCTTCATTATTTTATTTTCGGCGGATGTCTCATAGTAGCAGATGCGCCTTATGTATGTTGTAACTACTATCGTCACCTACTCAAAACTGCCACCAAGTTAATTTGTCGCCAAAGCGACGTCATTCTCTGGCCTGATCTTTCTCCAGCTTGCAGTGGTGACTGGGATTTTCCAAGCTGGTTTTTCGTGGATTAAAGTTTAGCAAATTGAATGTAGAATACACATTTCCGACTGGCTTGGCGTTAATTTGCGATGAATCCATTTGTTAGTCTGTCTCCATTCTCTTAGTATTTGAGTGATAACAACACGTTATATGTGGAATGCCAGTTTTGGCGGACAGGGTCCTTAGACTTTAAGCTCTGATTTCGCAAAGACCTTCCCTACTCTTATTCTTCGGGTTTCGACATCTGGTCATCTACTTGCTGATCCTCAACACTCCAGTCTTCGTTCTCAAAACATAATTCCATGGCGCTTTTTAGCTCGGATTTAATTGAAATTGGCAAAGTGCTAACACAACATGGTTTTCCAAGTTACCCGCATAATTGAATCGATAATCGAGCACTGCAGTCCGACCATGTATATGCCCTAGGAGAATATAGCCATCGCTGAATTTAGTCATAGATTAAAAACTATCTTCTAGTTTTTAATCTAAATGATAAGCCTTATCATAAATAAATAGTAATATGTTCCCCGTGTTTCTATTTATAACAATTTCAAATCAATAAAAAAATGATGTTATATATTGATATTAATGCATTAAAGTAGAGAACAGTAATATTAAGCCAGTGTGTTGATTAAGACTATACGCTTATAATGAAAATTATCATTTTCTGATTACAGGTGGTTTTGGCTTCGTATTCTTAGTTCAGGACACAAACACCGGAAAAAGCTTTGCGCTTAAGGTAGATCATGACAGATTGAACCCTGATTGTTACGTACCATGTTAAATAATGGGCTATATGAAGTTTTGTTTCTTTAAGAATCTCAGGCAATGATACGTAGTATCTACAAGCATTCGATCTATCACCACACGACAACAGTGGGATAGTAAAGTGAAAATAGCATAACGAGGAAAATTAAATCCAACAAAATTTATAGTAATTCTTTATTAATTTTTTTCTGGGAAAATTAGTGTGTTGCTGGAATTGAAATTGTTTGACAAACGCGCTTTAAGTGGAAATATAATTATGAATTTTTCATAAGTGACTTAAATATGACAATAAGACGTTAATGTCGAGCGTGTCCGAGAACCGCAGTTTAGTCCTTATAACAATCGAGCTGATTGAAAAAGCGGAAAAATTATTTAGCCGAAGTAACGCATTGTATTGCAAGAAGTAGTGCTATTCCGTAAAGGCTATACTAACGATGCGTATGAGGATGTTTGATGATGATTGAAGTCCCTTCCGAATAAGAGGAAAACAGTTGTGGTTAATTGTACACCCAATTACGAAATTCTTATTAATAAGATGGTCGAAGGACTTTTTTTTTTATTAATTACGGAAGAGCTGGTCATATTTAATAATATTAATGACATTCACTGTAAAGGTTTAATACATACAGATCTATCACGCGATGGAATCATTAGGATGTAATATGGGATAGTTGTTTACAAACATTTACGCTTATTGTATAGAAGGTTTTTAAAACAAAAACTTTGATAATAATGAATTGCTTAAAAAACTACTTATATCATCACTGCTCAATTTTAGCTGATGGGTTCAGTGAATCCGGGGTGACTATCGATTATTACATAATAATCCTGTGTGTCTACGTTCCTGAGCATGTCTGATATTTGTTCTAATCTGTTATTACGATTCATTTTATTTACGTATAATCATAAAATCTGAGCTTTAACTTTATTGCATTGTATTATACTTGGGGATTAGCGAATGTTCAGCGTCGATCAAGAAAGCGCAGATTCAATCGAGCAGGAAATTCGTGTGCTCAAGCAACTCAAGGGACACCCAAATGTCATCGAATTCTGCGCTTCTGCCGTCGCCGAAAGCCAAGGGGGCCGTAAAGAATATCTCATTCTAACTGAGTTCTGCTCCGGTGGTGTGGTTGTTGATGCTATTAATAAGGTAAACACAGTATTTCATCAGCTAGATTGCTTTTAATAATAAAAACATTTATATACCGAAATAATGAGTCGTTTGTTCTTGACATACAAAAATAAAACGTTTTGAATTATTTTTGATTAGCACAAACATTTCAATATTTCGATTCGTTTCGCACATTACGACGCATAACCAAGTCTACTTTGATTAATTGTATATACCAAGTTTGTCATCTATTCTTCTTATATTATATTCATTGAGCGTGGTAGGGATTTTCTAGGGCTGTATCTAAACAAAAATAGACTTATCAACCAGATGCTCAGCATGTGCTAGAAATGACATTTCAAACGGTCATGCCAAGCCAATACAAGCCTTATCAATTGCGATTACAGCGTCAGCGATTTCGGCGTTAATTCGAGGCCTCAACCGCTAACAAGCTCGTTTCAAAGTTTTTCTTTACGATTCTTCAAACGCTTTCTTTATAACACGAGTGAACGAGCCATCGTTGCCATGTTGAAACTTGTTGGATTTTCGCTTGGTAATGCTTTATACATAGTAACCCAACAGGCTCAAGTCTGGGTTTTTCGGCGAGTGTATGTTCTTATTCCAGGGTATGAATGTAGTGCTAAATAGCGCACACTGCACTCATCGCCTTGTATAAGTAGGTGCAGCAGTGCCGATGCGCCTAGTTTTAGAAAAGATAAGGTCTTCTTTTAGATACCTCAACATAGATTTACGGTGTGATAACAGTTTCTAGAACACGCAAATTAACTTCTCTCCCATCTTGGAAGATGTTCGATGACATGACGTCTCTATCAGTGAAGACAAACTAAAAACCTGAATATTAGCTGAAAAATTGTTTCTACGCGTGACGTATCATTTGCGCTGTAAGCAAGCCAGCGATCATTTCTACGGTTGATTTTCGCGTCGAGGGTGAAAAAGATGTTTTCGTCCGAAAAGAATCGAAGACAATTTACTGTTTCATTCTAAGAGAACTCTGGCGAATAATGGCGATCTATTGGTTTTATCGACATTGGAGTGCATTTGTCTTACTTATGATATTTGATATGTAACATTCTGTAACATGGTAGTCTTACTCAAATAAGATTTTTTTACAACCGATCTAAGCGAAACAGAACGATGGTCAGAAATATATTTTGGAAAGGCATCGATTAATTCTGAGGTCCGAACTGCTTTTGTATGTCGAACATTTTTCATTGATGTGTGCTAAAATGTGCTTCTGCCTCACCTGCAGCCACAAGTTTCTTTGCACTGTCATACGCGATCAACTTGGGGATGACCCAGCAAGTTCATAATTGTGCCGTTTATCGCTGCAAGCTTGTTTATATTTTTCTGGAAACAATTTTTTTATTTGTAGTAGTGCTTTCGAATAAATGCATTCAAAAACGCCAGGATTACGCAAGTTTAGTTCGTCCACCCTTTACTTAATTTATTATAATTTGAACGATATATTGCCAAATTTTAGTGAAAACATTATATACAGTATGATAAACTTATTTCGCGGAGCAGTGGGAGGAGTAGGCACACAGAGTACAAAGTGGAGCATACAGTTATGTAAGAAATTAATTTTGAGTTAGAAAGAAGGTAGACTTAGACGTGGGAACGAATATATTTTAACTGTTAGCTTAATATTTTTGTTGGTAGGAACATTCTTTCTAACTGCAAAGTTAGAAAGAATGTTCCTACCAATAATTACCAATCATTAATCTACTTCTGCTCCTGCATCTCCCGTTTCTGTATGTGACTGATGAATACGAATTAATACTTTTAGGCGAAGCTAAGCATGGACCAGGTGCTTAAAGTCTTCTACCAATGTTGCAAGGCTGTATTACATATGCACACACAGCAACCGCCAATCACGCACCGGGACTTGAAGTTGGAAAACTTGCTAATAGCGCGTGATGGCACTGTGAAACTCTGTGATTTTGGCAGCTCAACGATTGCCTGTCATATCGTTGATGACAAATGGACTGCTTTGAAAAGGAGTCTCGTTGAAGATGAGGTGACTGTCTCGATTTTGATGAGTAGATTCTTACTAATCGTACACTTTTCATAGCTTAGAATCCAGAGTTTTGTTTGCTGAGCCTTGAGGTATTTAAAAAGCCATGTTGATTGGAAGTAAACTCTCGGCGTTCATTATCTATAAGGGAATTCGTATTTGTACGTAGTTTCTTTGAGACCTTACCAGTAATCTCGAATATGTAAAGAAAACAGTTTTTTCTGGCTCAGAGTGCAGGAGCCATTCATCGAAAATTTTTCGAGGTTCTTCTTACAGAAAATTAAATAAGAGCACTGATCTTTGCGATTATAATGTGACGTTCCATTAGATACAACGAAATACAACGCCGATGTACCGTGGCCCCGAATGTTTGGACACGTATAACAATTTTCCTATCGATCATCGCCTAGACGTATGGGCTCTTGGCTGTATTCTGTACGTGCTTTGCTACCGACAACATCCATTCGCAGACGCCGCTAAACTTGCCATACTCAATGCCAAGTACAACATCCCCGCAAATGCCGACACTGAATTTGGAGATCTACAGCAGCTCATTGGTACGTCATTGGCAGATTAATAGCAACACTAATAAAATAAAAGTTGATCTAAAAAGTAATTCACGTATTAACATAAAAATAACTAACAATAAAAAATATCAATAATTTAAGCGCTCATGTACTATACTAAATAGAACAAAGGCAACTGATTTGGTGGGCTGGGAGAAATACTAATTTACTACTCATAGTGGGCTTATCGTAAAATATTTGTGTGTGTTTTCAAGATTCTATACTGAAAGCTATGAGATGAACCTGTGTCTATTCTCCGTTATTCGGCGTGACGATAAGCACATTATGAGTGAATATCTTTGTTTTATGGATTAGGTGATATGTTAACTATTGATCCCCGAGAACGGCCGTCAGTGAATAATGTCTTACATCGACTCGAAGTTCTCGGAAAACTACGAGGTATCGAACTATCTTCTGCCCCGTTTCTGACACAACATGGTATTGTCGCTTCGGTTCCAGGTAAGTTAGTGTAATGAAAGTTATAGACGCAACTAACGTAAATAGCTTGTGGCAAATGCTTATGCGGTTTATGGTTGTCGCGTTCCTCGGTCGTAATTGCGCGGAGAGTCGGCCGTAATAGATAGCTTACCTGTTGTATTTTCCATTCTCCATCGCTGTGTACGTAGCTTACTATATAAGGCGCGGTAAAAACGATGCACTGAAGTACTACATTAAGAACAAAATGATAGTTAGAATTTGCTTTCTTAAACACTTACAAACTAATAGAACGTATTGCGGATCAGTTTGTTATGAGTGATTTAATTACTGTTATTATGGGTAAATACATTATTGTGAATTCAAGAAAATAAACCTTTATTAGGTTAAAAGAGGGATTTCACCGTTTATTTGAATACATTTCTTCATATCGTTTCGAGTCATATAATACTATTAGATTCAGTATTGTATATATCAACGGGGAGTATATCATGTTAAGATAAACACGAGTAAGAATGATATTGCATGATTCTTTATCTAATCATAACTGATTAGGTGTAAATAGATTACAAAGTAATATTAAAAACGTCACACACCACTGTTATAATGAATAACCGATTGTGGTGTCTTTGTTACTTGTTTACACCTATGTTATGAATCCTTTTTAATAACCAAGGTGTTATTTAGACGCTGAGTTAGAGGTTAACGACCTAACTAGGCTCTGCTTCATTTTCTTGGTTAGTGGATAACACAGTAAAGCTGATGTCATAATAGAGAAACTTAAATACTTTGAAATTAGTAGAAAAAAGTCCCTTCATTAATACGAACGCTGGAGAAATAGAGAAGAAAGCCTGCGCTCTGCCCCGCCTCTAGGAGTGAAAACTCCTATAAGCCATGCTCTATAGAAGACATTTACAAGTCGTTATTTCGAGCTCTTAACTGGTCGCATGTTCGTACGTGTTGTGCTTGCCCAAAATGGCCGAACACCCAAAAGGCTTGAAACCAACTAACTCATATGATGAGAATTTGCTTAAGGAACTACTGAAGTATATGAAGAAAAAACAAGATAATGCATTGACTTTACTTGTTGATATACGGGAAGCAATTGATCAAGTAAACGGAATTAAATTTTCAGGGAAGTACCAAGCTTTGGGCTACAAAGAATTATCATAAGGAAAAGCTTAATTTTCTGATATATTGCAAAAAGACAGTCCACATGGTAGAGTTAGAAATGATGTTAATTTTCAACGTGTATGGCCTGTAACGTAAAGTTCGTGTGTTTATGCAATCTACTAAACTAGTTTGAGCTTTAGTATGTGTTGCTTACATGCGCAGTGACCTCAAGGAATGTAAATAAAGTACAAGTGTATATGGGACCGTCATCTCTATAAGATAAGAGAACTAAATGAGTATTAATAAACCAAAAGTACGTGTTATGCAGTTTCTATGAGGCAAGCGGGTGGGAAATTGGTTACCTACAGTAGCCAATAAGTATCATATTGTCCCAAAAAACAAGGTGCTTCGGGTAACGCTACAGGTTCCGTTTAGAATCATAAAATTTATAAGACTTACAAATCCTTACCACGATGGCTACGGCCTATTCTATATAACCCTAATTATTGTTTGTATTGCAACAATAAAGCTATTCGAATCAGGATTGTTTAAAGACTAACCTAGTATTTGGAATTGATATTCTCATGTCACTGCCCTACAGGTTTTAATTATATGATTCCTGTTGATGATAACTGCACCGGGACTTAGCTTCAAGTGCCACCTAATAGTTTTAGTACACTGGCAATTAATAGGTATTCATATTACGATGTGTAAACAATGGAAGCAGATGGTATTTAAATTCTAGTATAGAACATGCGAAAAAGGTCTTGACATGTTTCGAATAAACCGAGAAACACGTAAATACATTTATACTGCTGATTTGTGGAAAATATTGAAGATCATTAAGAAGTGCTGGTACGGTGCTTAAGGCCTGTTTTGTTACTTGATCTACAAAATATATTAATAAGCATGCTGTGATGCGTATAATATGTAGCAATATAAAATTCAATGTTCCTTTTGCATCACTCACATGTATAACAATATATAGGAAGAAGCTATTGTCTTTTGAATTGAGACGTCCATAAAACAAAGATAACTTTGTACTTATGTTTCACGAAAGATAAAACTTTAGGTCATCTGGCTTATCTGGCCGCCGGGTAGTTTATATTAAATAGATGCTGTAAAGTTATGTAGAACAGGAGCTTTGCAAATGGATTCCTTTAATTTTATCAGGTTTTCAAAAAAGGTTTCCAATATTACTGATTCGATTCAATATCACAACTTCCGTTCCTGGATGGTCTCCTTAGCGTTGTTCTATGCATTTTTTAATTTCATCACATAATTTTTCATAAGCCTGTGTGTCGCATATAAGCCCGTATAAGAATATTAAATGAGGTAACGTAAATAAGGACTGAAATTGGTCATATTTGTACATTTAAGGGCGGGGGTTCTCTCGTTTTCTTGTTTAACCCAACTTGACTCGTTTTATATTCGACAAAAGAGGACACGGTAATAGTTTTGATTTTTGTTATTCGTGCTATAATATAATAATAATGACGAAATGTAAGTTAAATCCTTATGCTTCTGCTAAAAGCTACGAAAATGTCCAATAGTTGTATTTTTTTTAATTAAAAACACTACGTTTTTAATCATAATAGTTATATGCGAAAAGCTGAACGACGACAGCAATGTAGCGCACACTTCATAAGCAAATTATAATAAACCGGTTTTAAATTGATGGATCTTGATATCCGACAAGAGGGTGCAAGTCTAGCGCGCTTAAATACGCTTAAGCTAAGTCGCCGTGTGTTGCCTTTTTGCCTTTCAGGTATGTATGGGGGCAGGGGGAATACAGAACCACGCTCGGCGGGTCTTTGTTCCGCAGTAGCGGTTTGGACAGTTTGGCCAATCATCTGGTTATGGGCACTTCTATTTGGCTTTCTTCGACAGAGAGAGAACAATGGGCGGGTAGCATATAAAAGAGTTCGACTTGAAGAGATTTACATCGACCAAGATTTCGAATAATGCTCTACATCCCCAAGAGGGTCTCATGGATGGCTATTCCTCGCCGAATCATGCTGGAAACACTGAATCATGTAAACCAAATGACATGATTGCGTATTAAATACGCTGGGAAACTTTGGGGTGATATTGTCATATAAGTATTCTAGTATTATCGTGCTGAAATCGCATCATAAGGTCCAGTACATTAGTGATTCTGCGACGCAGCCCAACTTTATTTAGTAGAAATTTCACTGGGAAATATTCCTCTATTCACCTTTTGAGGAAAATGAAATATTAGTATACCATACCCATGCTTATGTGAAAAGCGAAATCGTACAGATTTATTTTGTTGGAAAAAACATTTAATTGTAAATTAATCTAATATATCGTTCCTTTTTTTTAATGAAAGAATCCTGCACTGTGTCCAATTCGACGACTGCCGAAAATAAGAATAGATTATGATGATAGGCTAATGAAAGATATATGTTAGATAAAGCTTCCGCACGGCTGCATGGCTTTTTAAGCACACAGTGTGCTATTAGGAACATTCTAGTAGGAAGTTATTCACCACTTGACTTAATTTAAGCGGACTGACTGAGCATGAAGAAGATAATTTATGAACTATGGTTGCTATTATTGTGTTTGTATTAATAAGGGACGGTAAAGGATTTTAGAAAAAAGCAATCACAGAATGATATATTGCCGTTCGAGTTCATAGCGGGCGGGTTTTAATAAGTCATGGAAAATCGGAAAATTTATGTGGTTTTCAAATCGGAAAAGCTTATAGTATGAACTTTGTATTTGGGTAAAGATCCACTATTATGAACGCCGTCAGCTGCTAGCTTCAAAATTTCAAAAAGCAAAAAATATTTTAAGGCAAATTGTATTTGGAAACGTAAAAGCTTGATACATACTCTATTAGTGCGAGACAAATTCCAGTGAAAATTAAAGTCAGAAAATATGCCCAGAAACATCGAAGATAGCTGTCTTTCTGTGAAAGTGATAAACAAATGCCAACAAATATCAGGAAGGAGTTAATAAGTGCAACAGGAGCCAATGAAAAAAGTTTTTGTTTTAATTTTTTGCTTTGTTTATGATGCTACCAAATTATGTTATGAAGTGTAACTTTAATATAGTGGTAATTTACAGAATAGGACGTACTTGGTTATTGCTTTTCAACCCGATAGAATATGTGCACTGTCATTTTAGTCAATAATCCGTCTCGAGTTCGTGACCCTGTTTAAAATTTTAAATAAAGGAGGTGGCCAGGTTGAACAATTACCAAAGTACGTTCTTCAGTGTAGTATTTTGGATATTATTATAATACACTTTGATGTCTTCAACATTATATACAATGTGCTTTAAAATTTCATGCTAGGTGTGAAAATTGCATATCCTAAAGATGTTCTGTATTTTGCTTTTATCTTTTGTTATAACACTCGAGCTACTTTTGGCTCCCTCTTCACGTACACACTCTTATTGAAGATACTTGAAATGTTATTAGTTTCTTCTGAAAACCTAATTCAGAATGTCTAATTTTATTCACTTGCTTGTTTGGTGTGTAACTCTTCCACACGTCTGCCGTTAAGGCTAGCGTTAGTGTCTTCAGATACAGTAGTATTTTTGTCTATTAAGGGACAACTTAACGGCGAATGTATTAACCGTTTTAGAACTATTCAGGCTTCTGAGTCGCGTGGTCAATAAATAATATAAGACAATCATGTACTACCTTTTGAAAGCTTATGTAATTACGTTACCTTTAGTACTATTTACAGTATTGTTTATTTCATTAGCCGTCGTTTTATGATTTTTTAAACACTTCGTGTAGTATTTTTTCACAGTATCCTCTTATTTTTTAAGAGGACAGCTTATTGTGCAATTTTAGTTTAGGTAAAAATGATATCGATTCGAAATATAGCGTACACAAATAGCGTGTTGTTTGTGTGGCACGAGAGTGGCACCGCGGTTGTTCGCCTTTTTTTTTTTATATTTCTTATTTTTGGAGCAGACAGTAGCTGATGTTAGGCACTTATTTTAGATGGCTTAAAAAAACACCGATGCCTATGAAATAGCGGAACGTAAGCAAACCCTTATTAATCAAGCCCTATTAGAACAGTCCTTACTTCTCATGTCACTTTTTTGCGATGATAAATATTGATCAAGTTAAGCTCTGGTTCATATTGTCGTTTTATGCACCGTTTATTGTATATTGCAGTTGCTATAGATCCAGTACTCGATGCCACAACTGCGCGAACACCTGGCACGATCCCTGAAGGGGTCAATTTGATGAACACGCTTCGTGAGGGAGCGGGCAGTTTCTTCAAAAAACTTGGAGATACATCTTCGAAAGTAATTCAAATAGCTCAGCAGTATGTATCATTCTTTACCTCGTTGCCACCTTTATTAAATACAAGATGTACCCTCGAATTCTATTCCGTGTTTTCATAATGTTGAGGGCTTCTCGCGAGTCTCAAGCTTGTAAATTTTCCAATTCACTAAATAGTAGTCAACTTGCTTCTTTGTTAAGTTATTTCCTGTTTCAGGTAGTTAACAAAAAGTGATCAACGCAATACCCTAAAGAATAGTAATTACGAATAATAAGCTATGCGGGTATCACATATAGCTGAAAAAAATCGTCGATAATAAATTAGTGTCTCCGCTGTAGAAGCCTGTGGTAGAATCTCTGAAGTCTCGAAAAAAAATTCAACATATTGATGATATTTAAACAATTTTCCTATGAGAAATCTTCGCAATTTTGAGAAATATGGTAATCTACGGGAGCAATGTCTGATGAGCATGGTAGTAACAGAGAACTTTCAACTGTAACCCTTATTCCTTTGCCATTGTAATTCCTGCGGTGTGAAGTTATACGTTGCCGCGAAATAAAAGTGCCTTAGTTCTATGTCACAATTATAGTTGTTGAGATTGTCGAGCGTGTACATCAACCGTGATCAGTGAATCAAGACTTTTAAAACTGTAGTAGACAACACCTGCGCTAGACCACCAAATAGGTACTATAAGTTTCTACGTTACATAAGAACTCTGCGTTTCAATCTTCAGGTTTGATTTTTTCTCAAATCATGCTGCAAATGCGTTCCCAGTTTTATACTTTTGACCGAGGTGAATAGGTTTGGCTTCTCGGCATGTACCGAACCTAGGTGTTAACGCACATGTACCTTGAAATAAGCATTTGTCGCTTCTTTTGGCTCCATTCTCCTACGCATTCGGTCTTCCGCAAGACTCAATTTGGAGTTCGAAATTGTTTCCCTGGAATTTTTACATGGCATAGCTTGGTCGAGTACAAGGCTAATACTGCAAGCTGCCTTTGCAGCTTATTTCGTTCCATCAGCGAAAACGCTGCGGAGCTTATCGAATGGTAATAAACGCAATGGCAATATCAAGCGTCGACTGACCTAGTGGATGCGCATCTGCAACATACATTGTGTGTATGCTTCTTTACTTACTGTAATTGCACCTTAATGTTAACGCTTTTTATACTCAAGTAGGAACTACATGCTGACGAAATCAATAAGAGTTAGTGGCAATGGCCGCTTATTCCCTCTTCCTGCTCGCTCCTTCCCTAGACTCGAATGCTGTTCTGCTATATGGTCAGCGGTGGTCAGCACTACGTGGTGCTGTCCGTCTCTACATTACAATTAACAAAGTTATAACGGAGAGTTATAACGGCGGAGTCATAACGACTCCGCCAGAAAGCCTTTTGTTATCCGTTCCGGTTTACTTTTAAAATTCGACGAAGGACCGCTAGAGCCACTTTTGGTAGGATATCGTTAGTAGAAAAATCGAGAACTAGCAACCCTTTTCTTGAGCAAATTTAATTGAAGAAATTTGTTTGATAATTGCTGCCGAGTCGCAATTTATCTTGTCAGTCAGTAATGCAAGCCTTGAAAGAGGTTTGTTTAAGAAACGTCGTGAAGGCGTCATTGCCGTAATAAGCTGAGCATAGAACAATATTTGACAGAGAAAATTGATCGCGTGTCCTGGCGCAGTTGAAGGAAGAGTCTTTAACCAGTTTGACAAATTAGTGCAAAAACCTAAGCGTTGCCAAGTCGTTGCCTCTACGCAAATCACAATTTCGACTTGAACAATTGTTGTTTCTTCTAATGGCTGTCATCTATCAGAAGGTCTACCAAAATAAAATGTGTGCTTCAAGTCAAAAATGTTATATTTTAACTTTTTCATCGAGGCTTGAACTGTTCCTTTACCATAGACTTCCCGGCGATGCAATAGACGAAAGTTCAACGTATCTGTGTTCGGCAGCTTTAGGAGCTTTTTAGCATTCGTATTTGTTCGCGATCCTAACCGATTTGTCAAAAAAGGAGAGAGGAAAGCGTCTTTAAATATATATTACCTTTACAATGTATGCAAAGAATGCAAGAAAACCTATTTTTTAATCTATGGTATCTTTAATGTTGCACTAAGTTAAGCTACACGCTGCTATGATTTGCACCTATCTCTGGCACGTTGCTTACTGTTCTGCTTGTTACGGGCAGGCGCCCCGCTATAGGTAGTTGTCACGCAGACCACGCTGCTTTTCTGCATCTAAGCAATAGAAAATTAGTTAGCTTTTAACGATATTTTATGGTATAAAGGAATTACGATTGATTAACGCTGAGAGAGGTACGATTTTAATTCGCCCTAGTATTGAGAGCAGTAAAAGAACGTTCAGATTTAAAAGAATAATTCTAACTATGCCTATTCTTTAAACAAATGGGATGCTTGAATCCAGTTAGTTTACAAATTCGATATTTTCACGTTTTTATATATTCAGCAGAACTTTGTAAGAGTAAAAAGTTAACCGATACACAAGAACAGATAATAGCTAAGTGATTTGTGTTCCCAGAAAAAATGCCAGTTATTGATAAAATTGAGCAAAAAGTAATTATAGGAAATTAATCTATAAGACATTTATAATAGAAACGATTCCGTTCTGGAAGCGATTCATTGAACCATATTTCGTTAAGCGATAATTATTATATGGGGTTTGATATCTTCTTAATTATGATAAAGTTTCGTAAAAATTGAAAAGATAGAGATAAATTTGTGGATCGGGCGCGGATCAGACTATTAATACATGATCATTCAAAACGTAACAAACCCGTTTCGTAAGATTCAACACATTTAACCAATATCGGTAATAAATTATTTGTACCGCTCTGGTATGTGTCGCTTTCAGGAGTATCGGCAAATCAGAATTGGATATGCACTATATTACGAACCGAATAGCAGTCATGTCTTATCCGGCCGAGGGTCTGGAAAGTACATATCGAAACCATATAGAAGACGTTCGAGCAGTACTAGAAGCCCGCCATCAGAACAATTACATGGTCGTTAATATTTCTGGCCGGTCGTACACAAACAATAAATTTCCTGGCATTAAGGTTATCGAGCGACTATGGAACCAGAAGAAAGCCCCAGAAATCGATGCGGTGCTTGAACTTTGTCATACAATATACGTATACCTGAGTGGAAAGCGCAATGCAGTGGTTATTCATTGCCTTGATGGAAAAGCTGTTTCTGCGCAGCTGTTTGCGGCGTTTATGCTGTATTGCCGTGTTTTTACTAACCCCAAAGATGCTTTAAGTATGTTTGCTGTCAAACGCTTCCCCGTGTCACTCAGTCCTGCTCAAATGAGGTACCTGCAGTACTTCTATAACGTGATTCGGCACAAGGCCCCGCATGGCCAATTAATGGAGATTACCCGCGTGACTATGCGACCACCACCCCTTTTCACCAAGGTGCGTGACGGCTGCCGACCATTCGTGAACATTTACGTGAAAGATGAATGCGTGTACTCCACATGTCTCGAATATGAAAAACTCACGCATTTTTCAGCGACAGCAGGCAATGTCGACTTCGATATACCAAGGGGTTTGAGGCTATTTGGGGACGTAGCAGTTGTCCTGAACCATGCACGAGCCTCTACATTTGCTAAAGGTCGAATTCAGGCCGTCCCTATGGCAACGATCCAGTTGTTTACTGGATATATCGATACTACGGCAAGCAAGCTGACATTTGATATCAATCAGCTAGATCTAATTGAAGAGGTGGACCGGTATTCGGGCGAGTTTGAGGTAGTTTTGCAGATTCGATTCGTCCAGGAGGAAGTCCAAGATCCTACAGCGACTTTCAATAAATTTTTGAATATTACTACACAGCCAAAAATTGTTTTTTCATCTGAAGAGGAAATGAGTGCAGCAATTGGTAGGTTTCATTAAAATCGTGGCCTTTGTAATTAACTTCACGGTTACAAATGATGTGCTTACTAATTAAGAAAGACTGAGCATATTATCATCATAACGTACGCCATCTGCCTTACGGCTAAACTTGTCCATATATATAAAATCGACTTCTGTCCAGATTTTATCTATTAAATTTTACATCATTATATATTTATGCATCAAATACTTTGATTTGAAATACGTAAACGCGAAGAGCTGTAGGATGACACGTGGATTCGGTTCTTGTTGTTGACGTTATCGTGACTTTTGTATCTATAGGTTTTGTTCGAGATCTTATAATTAACTGTAGCGACGCTATAGCCTCCGCGAATGAAGTATGGTTTTTGTCTGTTTTTAACCAACTCTTATCCAAGTCATTAAATATCACATGGTTTTTGTTTTGGTCACGTTTGTTTGATCTATGGCTTAAACGAGCAGGGGGTAATTTTCACAATTTCATACCGTCTTGGAACCGCGAACCAACTTGTTAATCCAGAGGTTTCAATATTAACATATTAAAGCTGCTGTTCACGGTAACTACGTGGTTGCCGTGATGTGTTATGGCATGCGACAAACCAAACTTACTTAAGAGAAAAGGCGCAATTATTTCTTAAGCATATGCACTTCCTTAGATAATAAAGTATAGCGAGATTCGAAGAAAACCACTGATTCTCTTTTATGGCTTTTTTTAAACCATTCCTTCACTACTGCATAACCCATATCATCGAGGTTCACTGGTTTTCGTTGTACCTATGCCAAAAAAGCATCTAGCATTTACTCAGTACACCTTAACTGATATGGATTAGAAAATTTCAAACAGGAGTATTGCAATCACTGACAAATTAGAAGGTTTGCAAGTGTCGATTTTATTAAATAAATACGTGCGCTCATTCATTTCAGGCAAAATATATTTGTTGTCCTTGCTCCCGACATGAGGTAGACTCGTTAGGTAGCAAACTCCTTATTCTTTACCAGGCTAAGGCAGATTACATTATCTAACTTTGTTGCTTTTGCCAATGTAATCCATTCATCTTTTTCAGATCAATTCAAATCGAAAAATTCAGCTCCTACACCGTCCCGTCCTCCCCCTCCATCTGCCATTATGAAACCCGCAGCTCCTGCTCCTCCGCCTGTGAGTATTCATTTCGAGACAAATTTATGGTTAGCATTGATAATACAGCCTATGCTATTAAACAAAGATGGAACTTACGAATTCGAGAGAAACTTACGAAACCACCGTATCGCCCGGCGATTGAGTACGTTCCTGAAGTGAACAAATGCTTCGCAATCAAGCAAGCGTTGTGTTTTTCTTGTTCTTGATTGCAGGGGATTGTAAAATTTCAACATTGGAGGGAAAAAGCAATACTCACTATAGCTTAAGAGTTATAAGAAAAAAAATATTTTAAATATCATTGTCATCAAAGGCTTACCGCGTCGAGGCACCTAAACATAGGCAACTTAGATTATTTAGAACCCGACGTTTGCAATACCCAACTGAATAGCCATCTAACTGTCGGTTATAGTTATTGTAACTTTCACTAAGCGAATGATGCTATTGAGTACGTAGAACAACTGATTTTTAGATTTTTGGCTAAACGTGTGTATAAAACGGACATTGCTGCGCATTGTTATCCTTATTTAAAAAGTTATTTTGGTTTTTTCCTTTTAGTTACCTGGATTTTTTATTATTGTACCTGAAAATAAGGTTACATTTTATTTTTATATATCTTTTGAACTTCAAGGGGTTTAATCAGTCCTGCCTTTATAGAGCTCTGTTTCTTGATTTATTAAGGTAAGACCTGTCATGAGCTTGTAACCCACAGCTTACATTTATATGTATGGATCTCAATGCTTTTCAGGGACCTTCACCTCCCCTGCCCCGTCCAGATGCGCCCTTAATAACGACGGACACGGTGGAAAGTTCAGCGGATCTACTGAATCTGGATTGTGGCTCATCAGCCACGTTTGATTCTAGTCAAGCGCCCTCGGCGCAATCCGGCACCATCAGTCATTCAAATAAAAAGTAATGTCCACATATTTATCTATTTTCCTCTATATACATACCTATTATGCATTCCGTTTGTAGTCTAATTATGAATTGCGTAATAGTATCTTTATAATGTTTATGCCCATAGTCTCGTACTCCGTAATCTGTACCTACTGTTTCACTGACGTATAAATTTTTTTAAATCACTACTAAGTTACGTAAACAAGCGTGTTTCTTACATGCACAGTAGCGTTACAATCGAAGATCTACAAAAAGACACATAGGACGTAAAAGTACAGTTTTAATTTACAAGTTAAACATCGGAGTTACTGTGATGGACTCGGCCGACTCCTCTTTTCTCACAGTCTACTGACCAGTGACAACTGTTATCCCTTTTTACACTAACTTTATTTACCTATTGCATACGAATATAACAGTTACAACCGGTCCTAGCAAGGTTGACTCCTTTACAGGAATTTTCTGCAGGTGCCTTAAAGAAGCGCCGTCGATGCCATCTTCCTCTCTTCCTTTCTCCGCTATTCCTGAAGACGTTCTTGATGTTTTACTTAATTTGCTTTGTAGTGGTTGCAAGTAGTCCCCGAGATTTAGATCTTAGAGCAAAGATCGTAGACGGCAATCACAAAGGAATTGCTCGATTTTTTTTCGCATTCTTCAGTCCGCAGCTAAAGTTATTGTATGCCCCAGTGGGGAAAGACTTTGGCATGTTTCTTATTTTCGAATTATATGTATTTTCGAAGTGTGTTAATGTTTACCAAACCGAATACCTAACTTACATCTAAATAGCTGAATACCGGCAGCATAACAGACTTATTATTAACATCATAGTTTGTTTGGCTAACAGTATTTAATTTTCCGGATTTTTCGGTTACTTATAATGTAAGCTCAAACCTGACTGTCCTGGTCACTACAGCGATTCAGAATGACAATGCGGTGCCCGTATTGAGAAGGGTGTCTTTAATTATGACGCATAACATATCCAAGCAGAGTTTTTACCAGGTGCACACACGCTTCATTTCTAACGAACTAGCAAAGGGTTTAGTAAAGCTCAAGGCCTTACAATAAGTCCTTTCAAATAAGCTCTACGGAAACTTGGAAAACGAAAAAGCTGTTTTGTTTTAAAAATGACCAAATGCTTCTTTATTCAAAATCTTTATTAAAAAAATTTTTATTCGATTTATATTTTTTGTTACTTTATCTATACGTCGCGAGCATTAAATATTTTTATACTTCAGTAAACAATTCTATTTGTCCTAACTAAGCTAACTTTCTTGTAACTGAAATATTTTCGGTGGGCTAATGGAGTCTCGGTCTTGAATACAAAAAAAAAAATCATAGTCGCCAGGTGCGTACTTTGTAATTTAGGTTGTATTAAGCGATGACTAAAACATGTCCGTCTTCTATAATGTAAACATTTGAGTATTTTTTGTTTAAAGTAGTATCACGACATAATAATTAAGCTGTATTATAATCAGGTTTAAACTTTCCTGAAGTTTTCAGGACTTTTAATATTATATATCAAAAGACAGCGCAATCAGGTATTAAAAGAAGACGAAAACAAAATTAATTCCTTTTTTATTTACTGGTGTCGAGGAGACCAATCTGTAGTTTCAATATTGTATCTACGCGTAGTCCTTGCGGTTTGTGTTTATTTATTTTCTTTATGGTATGGCCGTTTTCTAATGGTGACGTATTATATTACAAAGTTCTTCATTTTCTTTGTTATTCCATTATCATTATTTTATCTAAATCAAATAGATATAATATTTTCAAAAGGTTTTAAAAGAAAATTGGTAATAATAAAAAGAAGAAAAAAGTTCAAAAGTGGTACGTACTAAACGATAACAATGAGTTTTCAATGCTATGCAGCATTTGGCCATTAAAAATCAACAAACTTAGGAAAAACATCACTAAATATGAATCAGGGAGTAAGCTTAGAACTACATATGTGCCTAATATGCGTGGAGCTTTCGGGTCATTCTATAACACCATAACATTCTATAATGCTCTCGAGAACTGTTTATCAAACCTTCCCACTATCTCAGCTTCAAGCATGTCTCTCGTAGCCTTTGCAAGCTATGTGCTCTTAGCTCTCCATCGCTCCTGTTAGAATGTACATAATTAGTTTAATTTCTCGTACAAACCGCATTCCCTTGAATATCCTCCGTGCCTGTAGAACAAACTGTTCTTCTGTGTTCGTATAATTTTTTTTAGTAATATATTTTGTTATTAATCCTCTAGCTGCCACTAGGCTACAATTATCGTTCTATTTTGATTTTGTTCGTATTGTTATCGGTTATTGTTGTTATTGTTGGTGTTGATTTGTCTGTCTGTCTCTCTCCTCCTGTTGACAGCAACTACACTAGCACGAGAAACAGCAGCAACGCACGGACGAACTGTAGCAATGATGGTAGCAACCTTGATTTGCTATCGTCATCGCTCGGGGGGATGGTAGTAGAGTCGTTTTCTGGGGCTGGGCTGGGCAAGGGTGGAGGTGATTGTGGAAGCAGAGGCATAGCTGTCGTAAACAGCACGACGTTATTGTTTGGGGATGTGAGCACGGCGTCAAATGAACTACAACAATCCCAAAGTGTCGAAGACACCGACCCATTCGGTCTTGGAACCTCATCGATCGCAGGTACCTCGTCAGACCCTTTAAATGGGCATTCCTCATCAAATCAACGCGTTATTGAGGATCTGTTTGCAGCGACGACAGAATCGTCCACTACAGGTAAGCTGTTTATTACAACATATCAGAGAGACGTAAAAGCTCTCGGTTAATAGAAAAGGTCAGTTGACCTAGATACGGTTCACTCGTTCGGATAAAAGGTTAACATGGCGTTCTTGTTAGTGCGATCCGAAACGTTGCTCAAGCAGAGGCCAATAATTTTAATACTGCATGTTGTCTACTCAGTTCTCATTGTCATCAACATGAGCTCAATTTTTCAAAGACTGTGAAAAGGCTGACTAGGCTGATCGATGTGCTAGGTGATTCTTATATTCATTCAGAAAGTTTTTTGCACAAACAACATGGAATTAATTTTCCGGGTTACTAATACAATGCGTTAAATTTGAATATATTTATCAGAGATTGTCTCACTTTGCATAGCGCATTTTTTATTGAACAGTCTACTTGTCAATTAAATTAATGATGAAGGCAAAAATGATAGGTGTTTTTCGTAGTTCTCCACACTGACTGTCCGAAATAATCTAGGTGCTGCAACTACATCCTCGGTGAGAGCTGTTGAAGCAGAATAAAGTGATAACTTAGTCGAAGAATATGGTGGTCATGTGTTGTTTCGATCACGATTCAGTAGACTAAAACATACCAAATGTATCTTTGTAGATTCGGGCAGCTATTTTTTCATAACCCGTTTGACAACACGTTTGATAACGATTAAACAAACGATAGTTGGGATACCGGTTTCGATATTATAGGGGTATCATAGATACCGTAGCTGGTAGTATCCGACGAAGACCTCTTTTAACCCTTTAACAGTGTGATTATTCAGGTGTGCACCTTTTTTATGTTTAAAAATACGGATTCCATTGAGTTATCCTTCAAGAAATGAAAGTATGCGACAATTATATAAACAACCCAAGGATGGCTAATTTGAGATACGAATAAACTTATTCAAACATACAAGCCCAATGGCGGTTTAAAGTGACTAAGAAAAAGCTGGACATTTATGTATGCAAAAGATAAATATATAAATGGCTTCGGAATGGAACCTTGAGGAATTTACGTGTTACTGAATGGTCACTCCAGACTGGTTATCAATATTTACTGTCACAGAACGGTGGATAGTAAAACTCCAAGCAATTGCAAACGTCAGGAGAAAAGTGATAATAATATAGAGATAGCGCCAGATCACAAAATGCCAGACCACAGGATCGCGAACTAAAGAAGCCATGTTATTCGGAAAGAAATGTGTATTCATCTATTACATTAAAAAAATAAGGCCGATATATTAAACGTTAAATTAGGGTAAAATTTATGAAGTTTGAATTAGAAGAGTCAATATTTAGCTGTTTTCAGTTGCTGTATTTCACTGAAAATTAATATTTATTAATAATAATAATTCCGTCGATTTCCTGTTGCATGTTATCTCAACAACTTTATTCTGTACTTCACACAGGTCTGGCCAACTAAGGGGATCACGGCAAACACGTATTTCAATAAACCATTACAACGCAAATTTCATGATCCCCTTTATAGAGTTGCAGCTTCTTCTTGCAGCATTTGCAATTTCTTGCCGGTTAGTAAAAATATGATTTGGCAGAGATCATGTCAGTGTCACAAGTATTTATCTGCCAGATTTTATGCTCAGTGAGTCTAGAAACATTTGCGTGTGCCAAAAGATTGATGATAGGTCGCATTCTATTCGAACCTTTGTGGCGAGTTTAAAGCAACAAAATGCACTCAGGGAAAATTATTATATGGGAATGAGTGAAGGTATTCCACTACTCTGCTAATACTTGTAATCTGTAATAACTGTGGTGACGTGAATTATCAGTTTTGTCAGTACGATTTTCAATGTGTATGTTCTTACTGGAAGTGCTAGTTTTGTCTGTAAGGTACGAAATAAATTCAACGCTATTCGAGAGAAACGTCGGCTTTCCATTGCGACGTTGATGAACTGTAAACAGTAAAATACGACGTAGGTAGGCAAATATTTCTTCTAAAAAATCAAACTCTGTCTTGTCATCATTAACGTTTGTGTGTTTTCGTATTTGAGCGAATGGTTTTCTAATGCGAATCAGGTAGCACCCATAGTCGAGCCCTGGGTTTCCCGTTTAATTATGTAAAAAAACAGAGTTTAATTCATGAGGGCTTACTTTACAAACTGTTGCGATTCTGTAAATAAAATATTCATCTAGATCCATTTTTATAAATGGGTGATACGCGAAAGCACCTATTTACGACTGTACAAATAATGCGGCAGGCACAAGTTAGTTAGAGCAATTTCGAAATAATTATAATTCACAAATAACTATAATGGTTTCAAAACATGTTATCACGTGTCAGTGTTAAAAATCGGATCCATTTGTCTTTTTATTCTGGAGGTATGCTGTAATCTTTTAACATTTAACTTTCTATTGCAGTTACAGAAGCTAACGACTCTGCAAGTGGAGACTTATTCGGCCAATGGAATTCGTTCATGAGCGCACCTACGCCACTGGTGGATCTGAAAAATCTGGATACTTCTAGTGTCCTAGGTGTTGCAAAAAATTGTTTCATCAGTGAACTTTCAGCGGAATTAGTAAACGAAAATGGATGTGCTGAGGTATCATTAAACAGGCCCCAATCAAAGCTTAGTAAGTCTCAAAGCACTAACTCTGTGTAATTTGCGCTTCCGTTTTTAATCTTGTTAAATGGTTTGAAAAGTTTCAGTATTAATCATTCGAAATTCCCATTATTGGGACACCGCATAAATAAACACAAATCTATTATATCTTATTATTTATGCTCCGAAAATAATAGCAAATAAGCTTTAAGCCGTTGCAAGGGTAAGCAGCTTTGAAGTCAGAAAAGTTCCTTGTATAACTAAAAGTTTTGTTTTAACGTAACAACGTCGTGCCTTTTTAACTAGATTTGATACACTTCAAGCCAACGCTTAAGTCGCGTCCAATTAAATAAAAATCCGCTATACCCGATTCGTCGGCAAAAGCGTCTTTAAGTACATAAGTTTAATGGCTGGTTTTTAAGCAAATGAGGACTGCCAAGAAAAGAAACACATGGAAAAAGTCAGCAGAGCTTGAGTTATCGGAGTTGCGATAAAGTTTTTGGGCCTAGTTTTTCTTAATCTTATATTACTTTAAATAACCCCAACTTTTAGGTAACTTCATATGAGTACTGTGAAATAGCCACCAGTACTTTTTGACGAGAATTTACACGACGCTGGAGAATTTCTGAAACATCAAATGTAAAGATTGTTCAAACTATATTACGTTACTAGGTGGGGTTCACAAAAAACATTACGGCTAGGGTGTTCCATTGATTTTGACTAACTTCAGGTCACACAGAAAATGTGGTAGTTTGAATTATGCACCAATAGAGATTACGTTTAAAGATGGTTATGGTTGTCGTAGCCATTTTCCCGGATCAGTTTAGATTTTTGGATCCTTCTAGGTTAAAACTAACGCTTCGCTGTCCTAAAATGTGCAGATATACGCATAGAGTAATAAAAAAAAAACTTGAGTTGCAAAAGCATTTCCAGTTCAATTTATTATGCACTGATATTTATTGAAAATGGTTTAGAATTACGATGAAAAGTTCTAACTGTTGTTCTTCACAAGAGAATTTTAGAGAGCCAATGCTTGAAATTTATGACTTTGCAGCAGTCTAGATTTTAAAGCCCGTTCTAGTATTTTTATTAGAAGCAATATATCTGTGAATTATTTTATATGCATACTTTGCACTTCTTTATTTATATTCCCTGTTGCCTTACACATAAACCAGAGAGTTGCGCTTTGTTAGCTCCCGTCAACGATCCACAAATAACACACAATTCGTATAAATCAAGTTATTTTCTTATTATGTTTAATTTATATACTGGAATTATCCTTTCAGGTACGTTATTTATGGGCTCACGAGACAGTAACACAGGAAATGGCCTGGGCAACGGGATGGGAGCACTCGGAAGAGAAACCTCTACTCTCGGAGGGTCCTTCTCTTTGACTGCAAACAACCAGTGGACACCAAGAAATGCATCAGCGCAAACAACCGGTCAAGCTGCTTCATTGAAGTGAGCCTGTTTTAAATGTGGTATAGCGATCTGCAGGTGTTCGACTGATTCATTAGCACTAACTATTTTGTTTATTTGTAGCCTATTGTTAGAATTACACCTTTGTGTCACGCGATTTCTGGCTGCAAACAGGCAGGGGTCGCTAGCTAGCATTAGATAATACCACGTCACATTTCGAACCACAACTCTTTAACGAACAAAGTCGTAATGCTCAGAATTAATAATGTAGGCAATTCTATAAAATCATAACATCCACACATCGGTTTATCATTCCATAGAAGGTGTTTTTAATGTTTTTGGAAGTGAGTAAGAAAAATACTATGTTAACGAAGAACATCTCGCAAACTAATTCCTCACCTTCAAATGAAGAATCAAACAATATGAAAAAACATATTTTGCTTAATAATGAAATTGTGAAAAATTTTAAAAGATCTGATGCTTGCTCAGTAAGGCCCACGTTACGATTGAAGTTTGCACGAATGATCGACGTCATGGTGGCTCTTTAAAATTCTTATTTCCATTTTAAAACCTGATTTGTCTACAATACTCCCTCCTCCCCCCGCCAGCTATTGCAAAATTGCAACTTCTTAGATAAAGAACTGTTTTGGTAAACCATTACCTCTGCCTGCCTGAATGTAGCCATTTAGTCATTTTTTTTGAGGTTGCATGATCTTTATTTGTTGCCCATTCTGTAGTTAACTGTCCATGTGCACAGTTAAAAGTAATCGCATCAACCTTTTTTGCCCGATAAAAGTTGACATGAATACACACTTTGGAAGTTGCTTCTGGAAGTTGCCTTTACGAGTGTAATGCTGAACCGTGATGGTACCATTTAATCAACGAATCTATATTGATATGATTTCTCCTGTGTTAATGCAAACGGTTGCTTGAAGCGTTTTTTCGGCCCAAATTTTAATCCGTTGAGACCAAACACGAGACCGTCTATATATCCTATTAGGACGGTTTTGTGAAGAGCCTAACGTCTATGCAACTTCTCGATCTAAGGTCATACTGAAAGGCCACACGCGTCTATTGTTTCATGCGTTTTGATTTAACAGTCTATTAAATGGCACAAATTAACGGCTCTTTTATATATTGATTTATTTCACGGAATTAATATTTATATTTTCTAATATTTCCTCTTGTGTCAGACAGCTTTGCAAGCCCGTAACAGCATGTAAGACCAGGAGCAAGATGCCCCACAACCTGAAACATCAGGTCTTCCCCTATTCCTAGCCAGCACTGATAAGAAAATCCGTTTTGCTATCTTATCTATTGAAACTGCTGTATTGCCTCTGAAGATGGTTCACTACAAGTACTTACTCGACCACAACTGACTTTAAAAGTTAAGCAATAAATCGTTGAGGCAAAGGAGCAAAAACTGCTTAATTTAAGTAACACTTTCCTGAGTTATTTGTTTTTCAAGTAGATGTCATCTGATAAGGCAAATTTCTTCATTTTGCTGTTAAGAAGTACATTTGACTTGTTTCTGTTTGGTGTGCTGTTTAATCTTGACGAGATCATCTATTGATTCAGAATATAAGCTGATGTCGTTCAAAAAATACGTTTACACCAAAAGCAATATAAGAAGTTTGGCATACTTCCAACAAATAGGGAATATTTCTCTTGCCAGTGAAGATGAACTTCTCGGACTGGACCATTTAATACTTTAGCCACATAGCCAGTTTTTCCTTTTTGTTTTTGTTAGAACTCAAGCAATAAGTATCCCCAAATCATCCCAGTAAATACGTTCGACTTTAAAAAAGATAAGTCTGAATCGAGCCACACAACGCTTCCGTCCTTCTCCCCTCCTAAATATAATGGACAAGATTCAATTCAGCTCTTCGGAAATGACCAGAATAGCAGATTTTTCAACAGCTTTATTACTGACTCCTTAAATAGTTTTTCGTACTGTCACTGTACTTGTCCAATAGCTATTTGGACTACTGGAGATTCACCTTTATCTAGTACTCACTCTGCACGACTCATAAGATTATCGTCCATTTCCCTACCACAACATACATTTTGTATCTAACTAAATATAGAAATGCTAACGAAAAAAAGTCCGTACAATGGACTTGCGTATGTAACATAACAGGTGTTCTTATTGCACCAAATGATACTGTCTGGAAATCTACATACATTACCTACTCTATGAATACTTTATTCGTTTCGCTATTTGTTCCAAACTTTACTCTCTAGCTTAATTTTATTTTACTGCATCTTACTAAATCATAGAATATATTCTCTTAATTTTTCAGCTTTTCCTTGTCATTTACACTAGTTTTGTTGAAATTCCTTGGCTGTGAATACTTCCGAGGTTAGAGTAAAAAAGATTTTACGTAATGGATTTGTGAGCAAATTATTGAAGTATGGGTCGAAACTCTGAATCTTTAAATAGAGGGAGAATATGACGAGTTTTTTAGACAGGTGCTTTTTGGTCTATTTTGGTTATGCAGAACACAATCTCCTGCTGATGTGGGAACAAGATTGATAGGTGAGACCATTCGAAAGCCCGTCGGCGAGAATGCTTTTGGCGATCTTCTAGGTACGCAAGGGTTCGTCAATTTTGGGAAGAAAGATATTGGACCGCGTACCATGGCCGAGATGAAACGCGTTGAAATGGCGAAAGAAATTGACCCTGTTCGACTTGTCGTAAGTACCTCAGTAGACATTATGGCAGCACCCCTTGTTGAATAATGGTTTTATGACCAGTCAAGAAAAGTAGTAAAAGGAGAAGAAGGACAAGAATATCTTTCAGCATTTTATACCTAAATACGAGGTAGTTTTTCATTTTTTTTTCAAACAGTATAAACGTCAGATTACTTATTATTTAGTGCTTTTCAAAGTTGCAATAAATAAGTTCTACTAAACGATAACTCATTGCATTTCAAATAAATACAAAAAAAATAGACGTTTTCAAATCAGTATCGAGTAGCGACAGTAGTAGTGCAATAGTATAACTTTATTTAATTGTGTTTTATTTTATGTTTGTAGATCTACGATTGGACGAAAGGAAAAGAACGGAATATTCGGGCTCTACTGTGCTCGTTGCACTCGGTCGTCTGGTCCGAAGCCCGTTGGGCTGAAATAGGCATGCACGAGTTAGTAGGAGTCAGTGATGTCAAGAAGATGTATCGAAAGGCCTGTCTTGCTGTTCATCCGGACAAGGTATGAAATGTTGATCAACCTTGCATCATTTCTTGCCAAAAACGACTGAGTTGTCTTGAATATATATATCAAATACAGTAAATCAGTACATTGCCATAGGTTATTTTATTTTTCTGCAGCTGGCTGGAACGGATAAGGAAGAGTTAGCAAAGCTAATTTTCATGGAGCTGAACGACGCATGGTCTGAATTTGAGAAGCAGCAAAATCTTGCATAATAACCACTTCCTCTACATTGGCCTAGCATATATCGCTATTCCGGCATACCCCATTTGTAACCAAACATGAAATGCACCACTAAATTGTTAATAATTATGATGAATCACTATTGTTGTTTAATGCATCCTTCTATTTCGCCCGTAAAAAGTATACGTGGCGCTAAAGCAGAGTGTCGTACAGCACAGCCAAGAAATAAACATTGCCCGTGGCTATTATAAACACTGGTTGCCACAGCACAACGGAAGTTCCTGGCAATAATTACAGAACCCATAGGACCCACATGGATATTCACGATCGTCCAGTCGTAAATCATCCAAACCGGTTATACACGAAAATACCACTCAGTGTTCAAAAAAAAGAGCGGAAAACTAATAAATAAAAACGGATAGGTATATTGAGGATTGGTAAAAGAATAGATGAGTATTAGGATGTACCAGGTTTATCCGGTGAACATCTTTTGTCCACGAATGCATTGCGCAATCGCGGCATCAAACTCACAAATATCGTGTAAGATATCATTAACACTGTATTACTGATTGTTTTAATATATGTTCTTAACGTAGATTGCCAGTTTCTCCTTATGTTCTCATTATACTCTCAGTAAACCGGGAGCTGAGAGTATCATATGTGAATAGTACTTAGTGAAGCATAAATGCAAACGGAGTGCAACAACATTATAAACTTTTCTAATAAAGAACGCCTTGGAGTCGACTCGTTGAACTTATTTCGTATTATTATAGTACAATGGCAATTTAGTAGTTTCATCTATTTTATTATTAATTTAGTGAAGGCAAATTAATGTTAAAATAAGTTAGAAATTATTAGTTCATAAATTGAGTCGATATATTTAAAAACATTTCAACTAAAATAGATATATAAGAAAAATGTTCGCGTATTGACAAAAAGTATCTGCATATGGCGGGGTCGGTTGTCAGTGTTTGTTCGTCTGTTAAACATTTAATAATAAATTGAAAAGTCACGTGAAGAATGAAATCGTGTTATTATTCTTTGATATTTTTTATTTCCTAATATATTGATATTTTGTACATAGTAACAGTGTAATGTATATTAATTAATTATATGATACTACCAAAAGCTACTAATATATATCTTTTCGTATGCCAAAGCTGCTACAGTTACGTAACTATGTGACGACATGAACGATTTATATCACCAATCGTAAACTAAAATTCGTCTAAAACGTTGGGTTTTAGTGCCTCGTTAGCTTTTATCAACTCTTCAATCTCAAGCTTGACCAAATCGAGACGCTTCATCGTTATGATAAGCTCGGTATGAGGTGTATGAGGGAACATGTCAACCGGCTGAGCATTTGTAGGTATAAACGGCTCGCCCCGATAGCTGTTACTACTTGCTTTACAAAAATCAAGGATATTTTGCATTGCAGCGTTCGGATTGCATGCAATGTACACAACGCTAGAAATGTTCGGGTTACTACGAAGAAGTTTAACGACCCGGTTGTGTACACCCTGCCGAGGAGGGTCTACTATTGCAATAGTATGTTCCTCGTTGCCTAGTTTACTCAAGGCCAACGACAATACGTCTTCCGCTTTCCCTGTGATGAATTCGGCATTAGTGATACCGTGTCGTGTTGCAACTTTCTTCGCGTTCGTCACTGCCTCCGGAACGATTTCGGCTCCGATAATTCGTTTAGCCCGCGATGCCAGGGATAAACCAATGGAGCCGGTCCCGCAGAATAAATCTAAAACCGTCGTATTTTTGCTAATATTAGCAAGATTTGCCACTCGATCGTAAAGTGTCTCAGCACCTTTTGTGTTCACTTGGAAAAAGCTCGGCGGTGATATCTCAAACGTGAGGCCGAGGAGGTCTTCCTCTATGACTGTATTGCCACCTAAAAGTTCAAAAGGATAATCATTGCCCTTCTTATCAAACAGTTGAAAGTAAAAAGAAGTCACAGTACTTTTAAGCTTAGTTTCATATAGCACCTTAAGCTTTTTTATATCTTCTTGAATTTCTTGTGGTGACAAATTCTGCGGGTGCATAATCAATATCGCCATACACTGGTTCCTCTCCGATGTCCGTACAGTTAATTGCCGCCAGTAGCCTTTCTCTTCCTCTGCATTATATGGCGGCCTAGAATCGCCACAAGCTCGCAGAAATTCTTCAAACAATCGAGCTACTTTCACGGCGAGTGGAGGCACATGTTTCATCGTTTCGGTGACTCCTCCGACTTCAATAGATCCTTTTTTATAGCTTGACATACGAAATCCTACGACTATTGCCCCGTTTCCGTCTCTTCCTGGCGTGAACTCATTTTTGTTTCTATAGTGTTCAGTTCTCGGGCTGCGACAAATCTCACAGATGTTACAAATTGTTTTACGTCCAGTTACCTTTTTTAGCGCTCTAACTGTATCGTTGAAATCCTTATTTTGTTGACGACTCAGATCCACGTCAAGCTTTATAAGAAGTTTTTCAATATATTCTTGCTTCCGGCGAAGCTGTTCCTCGTAATTAAGCGAATGCCAAGGGATGATAATATCAAGCATAGATTTTTTTTTAGGAGACGCATTTCCACACTCCTCAGCACACCTTTTTTTTGCTTTTTGCACGGGGTCTGCACGAGGTTTAGCCAATCCTGCTTTAAAAATAGTTTGCTTGTATCTGTATCCATCCAAGGCTTTAATCGCGCTGTCTCTCGACTCCTCGTTTCTGAAGGTCACAAAAGCGAATTGAGAACGTGAAATTTTAAACATCTTAATCTTATGGGGTTGAAGACCAAGTCGCTTTGTCAAAACCTTTTTGAAATCGCTAGGTGTCATGAAGAAAGGCAGGTTTCCAACCTCAATCTTGAAGATTTCTGAGGTAAAGTTGTTTCGATGGATGTAGGAATACTCATCAAGCGTTTCTTTTTTATCCGCGCTCTTTATACCTGTCCTGTAGTCGATAGTGACGATATTTTCTTCTGTAGACGTTGAACCGTCTGCTACAATATTGGGTTTCTGGTCAACAGATTGAGGGATAAGCTCGGAAGAACTTGCTCCAGAATCCTGTGTTTCATATCCACTAGCTGACTTGGATACCGCATGATCAGCGGAACTGTCACCCATTGTTTACAACTATAAACAAAGTATGAAACAATACAACTAGCCGTTAGAAGCACTGTTAGCGTTCTGTGCTTTCAGTGGCTCTCATTTGCTGTCGCACAACTTATGGTCCTGTTCATCTAATGTGAATGCTAGAAAGCACGATATTACCAAGTCTAGCTACTGAGGTTTGTCATCCGTCGAATGCGCAAACAAGTGGTTAATTTTTATGTCCTTTACTTTCTTATTTTTAACTTCTTATAGACTAGAACCCGCAGTCTCTGATTCACGCCTTGCCATATATATTAGCACCAAGACAACCTTATAACCTATGCAAGTAAGATACAAGAAGATGGACATACCAAAAGCTCACTGGAATGACCATCTGCTCTCAAAAAAATATACTGCGTATAATTGTTGCGCTACTTTTAAGCGTTCTTTTACACCTCTCACCGCACACATGTTTCTGATTGTATCAGAACATATACACCTACCTTTTTAAAACAAAAATATAAATATGTAGAATTAACATGAAATGCCATAACTTACAGCGCGTGATTTTTTAAAGGCAGCTTTGGCTAAAAATTGCTTACGTGCAAAGGAATGTTTGTAAACAGTGCTACCGAGCACCGCGGGAAATTCAAATACACCTAAACACTAAACTAAAAATACAGATGTGCCATACATCGTAAACAAATATGATTATTATGTGACTTCTTAGTTTCTAATGGCGATTACAACATTTAAAACTATACACTTTTTAAAGAAGCAATCAAGTCGTGTCCAGGGTAAAGAAATTGGGTTAAGTACGTTTGCCATGAAAACGCCTGCTTACAAAAATAAAGGGTTTAAAACTGATCCAAATGCCTATCGTCGAACTCCGATGATGTTTGTATGATCAAAATTTTTTGTTTCTTCAAGAACTTTAATCTTATGTAGACACACCTTGGTTTGTCTAAGTGGTTATATAATAAGAATAGTCGTCTCCCTATGAGTTTGTATAATGACATGCTGTTTTCTGCTCACGGTCAGGCATATGATGCAGTATACCAAATATGTACATCAGTTGCTTAGTGGTAAAAATGTTTTAATTGATTTTGAATTGATAATACCTGAAATAGTAGATAGAAGTTCTCGAGCTGGTTTCTTAAAAAAAAATCTTTTTAACGGAGTGTTTCCAGGTCACAGGGCCACTACTGTTATGTAATATGCAAACTTTTTATTAGCTCAAGGGTATGGATTAAGAAATCGTTGTGTACTCAGCACTCAATTTAATTTAGGTAGTTTCAATAACGACACTGAATAAAAAGCCACATGACGACAAAACAGTATTCATATTTCCTAATATTTCTAAGCAATTAACTTCAGAGAAATATTCTCATTGGGTATACCTTTATTTTTAGTTATAAAATATCGTAATTGTAGGGGATGTGAACGTAATTTAATTAAAACAAGGTCAAGCAGTCGGATGCGCCTGATTCTTATATTTGGCTAAAAATTGCTGATACAGTGTTTGAAACGTTTGTTTTAATACACGTCATTATAATGCATTGATAAATGAGATCTCATCGAGAAATTAGTCTTCCTCTTTTATAAAGATCTGGCCTCTATTTGCTAAGTATTGCATGCTTTGTACAAGTTATTGCTACCCGTCTTCAGAATTGATTACACGCTGACAGAACTGGTTCTATTGTTATGCAAAAATTATAGAACACACAATCGTTATACATTTGAGCTTCTTGAATAATTGTGTGGCCCGCTATTAACAGTAATAATCATATATAGTAAAATAATAGTAAAATACTCTACGTGATCAAAACATTCTGACCACTTTTTTATATGATTTGAATGTAATTGTTAAAATATGCTATTAAATATTCTTTTCCAGATTGTCAATTGTAGAAAATTTCATCTTAGACGTATCACTGTTAACGCGATTCGTGAGTGAAAAAGCAACAATTCCTAGAAAAGTATAGTTAAGCCATCTGTATGTTGTAAGCATAATAGAGATCTGGGTATCTCACTGGAGACTGAACATCGTCTATTTTGCCCAATGCGAGTCCCTTAAGATACCTCTGTTGTGAAAGCTGCTCGCGGTCGGATGAAAAAAGGGGTGCAATATCTTTTATTCGAAGTCCAAATAACATGACCACTTCCGTTTGGAGAAATGCCAGGTGGTAAAAAAATGTTATGGTTGTTATATTTCCACAAGCTTTGAGCTTTCCCATCGGATCCTGAAGGGTCAAACATGCATTCCAATCACACACGCCTACAATACACCCGTAAAAACTGAAATACTCATTTAGGTTCAGGACAAAACGGTATTTCCTGACAGTTCTACCGAATAGTGAGTGAGTTGGCCACTTGCTGAGTGTAGGATAGTATAATATAAACGTTAATGATAATCATGTAGTAGCACTGTTGCTATCATAAAACCAATACATTATGGATTGCGCGATATCGCCAATATAATCATTATGCACATATATCAACAAGCTACTTCACCAAATGTCGCTACACATATACGCGGATAATGGCAGGCGACAAGAATTGTTGAACGAAGAAGCTGTCATCTCGCCAGACTCGGTCCGCTCACTTTTATCACCTATTTCTTCAGCAATTTAAATATTCTGAGATTCTCTTGCCAGACCATTGAGATTACTCGAACTATCAGACCCTATGGGCCCGCAGTGACACAGAAAAGCGGTTCCTACGATTTTTAAACGAATTGGAAAATCTATTCTTCGTTTACTGCTGGTACGATCTATAGCTGAGTGTCATCCTACCCCATATTTCGTGTTCCGGCAAATGGCTGGTTGCCGGCACAAAACGAAGTCTGTCTATGCCCGGGTTTGAGAACCCAGACTGCAACGTATCTCTAAGACCACCAGGCAATTATATACCCACTAAGCTATCGCAGGGACGCCTTCCCAACCTACTTTGCCTAAACCTATTACAAATTTATATAATGATTGGATTATGTATGAAACCTTATCTTTTAATAATCTCGAAATATTTCCAACGTAGGCACCCATAAGACGAGTTGAAGACATGTTGTCAGATAGCTTTCATTATACATACAAAGCTTTAACATAAATCGCGTAAAGATAAAACCGACCAGGCTTATTAAATTGTGAAAAGCAAACCGCGGCAAAACAGCTGATTTCGTTCAAATTTGAATGTGGCGCCGCGGAAAGTTTCTTTAATTAAAATGCGATTTTCTTTACCGCAACAAATAAGCGATAAGTTCTCACATTTACCTAACACCGGCATTATCTATGCCGATACAGAAATCGTCTGAGGGAGACAACAGTGAGGCATACTTGGGCATGACCCATTTAGAAAAGAAAATGTTTCTCAAGCTTGGCTAGTTGACACGTGGCTCCGTCTATCGGCCTATTGGTGCCAATGAGAACGGGTAGTCTTCATTCTATTTGCGGCTGCGGCGAGCAGCGAACGCCCGTCTATAGGCTCGATTCGTCTGCTTTCTCTCGTTATCGCATACTATACTTCGGGTAGGGTTGTGTGTACTCATAATAAACGCGTTGTAGCTTGATGTTGCCGGTGCTACTGCTGCTGTTGGCCATCGCGAGCGGCGAGCGAGCGAGTGAACCGTCACACTCACAGCGAGGCAGGCAGTTAGATTGCATGCAGTCGCAACAGCAGGAAGGCTGAATCTGTGATGTTTTCTGTCCGCGATTATTAAAAGAGTGGCAGAAACAAGGAAGCAAGTTAAGACTAGTGGTAGACAAAAACAATAGTAGACGCACGCAAGAGGACTCAGTAGCCACAGTGGCAAAAAGATAAATTGCCGTTTATCGTTATTGCTAGTTAACCACCCTAAGTATCACGTAACTCATATGGACAACACATGAACAGACAGGTGCAGAAGGTGTCAATTGTCGTGTTTCCACGACATTTAGCTTTTTTAACAGGACTCGGTTAATGATGTAAATTCTTAATATTTTGTGCTCCGCTAAACTCGAGTAAAATGAATAACTAAGCCAGTTGTAAGGGTAACTGAAGTGCGCTGTGTTTTCAGCTGCGCGTAATAAATCAACAACATTAACTACAAATTTCATTAACTAGATTGCCGTCCAGGGCAGAAGAGAGGCAGCTCTGAAAGTTAATTATCTCGTAACTAGGCAACAAATCGATCACTTATTTTATGGTAATTAGTCCTATTATTGGACCTTTTTGTGGTTTCTGCTTATTTTTCTATTCGCGTTGGTAATTGTGAATCTAAATAAATAAAAAAAAAAAAAGATGAGAGGATACGAAAGAAAATTGGACAGTTAATCTTGGAGCTTTAGTACTAGCTGGCCTAGTGGAAGTCTCAGCTAGTAGAAGCATTACTTGATGAATTTGCCACTGTTATAGAGAGAGTGTACCTAATGTGACGTACGCATGCCGCAGGCGCTATACAAGTCGGTGGTGATGCGGACCTAGGTATCTACGAACGGCAGTTTAGCATTGCATTCCAACTTGTATTAAATCTTCTGTGTGATCCATGTATAAAGTACCACCAGTATAATGGTGCTTGTGCGATAAGAGAGAACTGTTAGCTAGTCTCAGCAGCAAAGGCCGATGACCGTAGCAAGTGATCCTTAATGCGGCAGGACAGTGTATCTCATGGCAATGCATTGCATGCTGTAGTGAAGTTAATTATAGCAATCAGAAATTGAGGCTGTAGCACGGCCTCGGGATCGTATTGCACTTTTGAATCCTATGACGACACGAAATTTCTAACTGGTGTAAATCCGCGGTTTGTGCGCCCGTGTGTCTACCGAGTGTGTAGTGTGAAGCGCGGGTACTGTATGACGAAGACGTCGACATCATCGTGGTTGTGCTTTTTAATTTATTCATGTTGTTGACGCGGTCATCATCTCAGTCATTACGAATACTCACCTCGTCATCATCATCAGCAGCAGCAGCCACCGCGGCTTTGGGTTGCCTGCAACGTTTGTTCTTGTTACTGTCGTTATTGTTGTTTTTGGTGGGGTGCACCAACATTTTGTCGGTGCCGCTCTTGTTATCACGGGCTACTAAGATTGGGACATTAAGCGAATGAAGTGATGATTGTGGATGGTTTGGCTGAGGACGAGGAAGACATGAAAGGCCGCAAAGGAGGATATGACAGTTTCATGGTAAGCAATGTTGTACCAATCCCAGGTCGAAAAGCAAAACGTGTAGCCTACATCGTCTACGCGAGCATACGTCATGCAATTGAGCAGTGCAGATAATTTTGATACCGTCAAAGTCTGCTGATTGTTAAAGACCGAAGTGCACTCTGGTTTGCAAAAAAGATTGAATATGTTATTATCTAGAAAGCTGGTTTGTGCAACAATTATGTCGACAATCGTCGGAAGTCAACGAAACGTTTGAATGAGAAAGTTCATAGTAAAAGAGATTCACACGACTAATGCTGATCAGGTTTATTGGACACGTAATCGATTTTTTGAAAAAGATATTTTGCTCATTTAAAATAAGAGATTGCTAGCTATATTCAGGAGTTAATAAAACATTTTTGTGCAGCTTGCCAAGATACGAACTTTGTGTGACATTGGGTTAGCTAATATATATGCAAAACGAGCTGATACGAAAATTACATCGCTTCAATATTAACCGAAAACCTCATCATAATTATAGATTCAGCCTGATGTGATTTAATTTACTGAAGTAGGTGTGGAACAAAGCCTAGTGGTGCCGAATGCAGTCTCTAGTTCGAAATCAACCGCTTTACGAAGCTAATGGCAGGTACTTATTAACGGCGCAAAACAGGTTCGTGCTAGAAACACAATGTTATATATAGGTGCAAAAAATTCATCCCATATAGGCTCCAAAGTGGTTACATTTGTTAAGTCAACGTAACGTCATATTATATTTTAAAAAAAGATATGGTACCACCATTGGTTTCATCGTCAGTGCTATATCGGCATGATCTTTGTTGGTGGATTAAATTTTAGCTGCCGTGTATAAATTTTTAGGTTATTAGTAGATTTTTTACAACCTCAGTTTTTGGAGATCAGAAATAAAATTCCGCAAGAGTAAGACCCCCTGTAAAATGGGGGTCTTCTGTTTGTGGAATAAAAAAAAAAAAGAAATAAATATCAGCTTTTCTACCTCGCCCATTTCCGTGGGAGTTGGTTGTTACTGCTGCTGCTCGAAAATGTTTATTAATTGCTGTTAGGATACTAAAACATTTTGTTTGCAAAAAGTTTCCTTCGTGCTTATCTAGATTTATGTCGGTACCATATTATCCAGTATGTATTATTATGCATGCATGCATCATATCTGCTTTGAATTGAGAATATCTTTATGAAAAACTAGAACTGCAAAAATGTGTGCACGAAGTTGAGACAAGGTTTGGCCCGGCTGTTTATTCACTAGAATTATTGGCATCGAAAGACAAGTTTGAGGCTAATAAATTGAAAATTTCGCTTGAAATTGGTATGTGATAACTCATAAACGTATTAAGTGTTTAGTGAAAACTATTAGTGAAAAACTTAAAATTACAACTGAGCACATTTTAGATATATAGAAATTTGATGAATGTCTCTATCAAAGCCGACTATTTACGACTGTAGGTTATGCAAGTAAACACCCAATAATTGGGTTCCTTTCTTGAAAAAAAAAGCCATAAGGGCATTCACTATAAATTGGTGAAAACATTAGGTAAAGAGGCCTTCAGCGAGGCAGTAGTTCGCCACTAATGCAACCGAAGCGGAAAGACGACATAGCAGCTGACTACACTTTAGGACCTAATTGGAAAAATGAGCAGTTGTGATCGCGAAATCTTTTGAATAAAAAACAACATGTACAATAAGCTCTGTGTTAGTTCAACATGAAATTTTTGAAAACACGTATTATGAATTTGTAACGAAAACTCGAAAAGTAAAGAAAAAAAGCAAAGACTGGATTTTTTACAAACTGAATCCAAAAAAATTGTATATAGATGTGACGTATTTTAGAAACAATTTGCGCAGATATTTTC